>NW_019396168.1:83014-177806 GCF_000591075.1 Eurytemora carolleeae
AAAATGCCCCCAATTTTTAAAAAAAATGCCCCCAGTTAAAATTTTTTTTTCAAATTCCACTAACACATTTGCCCCATTGCCCCCAATTTTTTTTTAAAATGCCCCCAATTTTAAAAAAAAATGCCCCCAATTTTTTTTTTAATTATCATATAAAAAAAATTTGCCCCCAATTAAATAATTTGCCCCCATTTCTTTCAAATTTGTCAATCCCAAATGGGATTGAAAAGGGAATTATATTGACCCCTGAACATCACTAGTATGACTTTGTGATCTCGTAGTTCCTCGTAGTTTAATGCGAAAATATGAGAAAAAGAAAATTATCCGGTTACATACATATTAGAAATTCAAAACATTTTTCTTCTCATTGCCTCTTCATTAAGTGGAGTTATGATTGAAAACATGAGATTTCAATGTCTTGTGCAGTTAACTTTTGATTGACGGGACCCCATATATGAAAAAAAATATATCTCTTGTCTGGTGGTTTGTTTGTGTCAATCAAAGATAACGATGGTCAAGGAACTTTCATAATAAGTACTGCAGCTTCTGGAATGTAAACAAACCTTAGCCTGATTACATTCCTCACAGAAATTGTTATTAGAAAGGAGCACGAAGCGCCCTGAACCTAGTATGCCTTTATATAGATATATATATATAGAATGTACGTATAAGAATGTAAAATGATATCAACCTATGGTACTGAATACTGTGAGATTAGTCTAGACTGATCTAATTATCCAGCAATCTATATATTCCTGGCAACCTATTTAATATCCACAGGTTTAACAATATTATTCAGAGATTAAAGGGACTGTAAACGTTATTTAAAAAGAGTGGCTTTTTCCGATTCTAGAAATAGCAGCTAAAAATGTAAAGGGTACTACTGCACTGTAAAGAAGAATCTCAAGAGATTAAAAAGAAAAATATCCAGAAGTTAACAAGTATGAATCTCAAGAGATTAAAAATAAAAATATCCAGAAGTTAACAAGTATGAATCTCAAGAGATTAAAAAGAAAAATATCCAGAAGTTAACAAGTATGAATCTCCAGAGGTTAAAAAGAAAAATATTCAGAAGTTAACAAGTATGAATCTCAAGAGGTTAAAAAGAAAAATATCCAGAAGTTAACAAGTATGACTTTCCAGAGATTAAAGAAATAAATATCCAGAAGTTAACAAATATGAATCTCCAGAGATATAAAAGATAAATATCCAGAGGTAATAAAAAGAATATCCAGAGGTAATAAAAAGAATCTCCAGAGATTAAAAAGATAAATATCCAGAAGCTAACAAGTATGAATCTCCAGAGATTAAAAAGATAAATATCCAGAAGTTAACAAGTATGACTTTCCAGAGATTAAAGAAATAAATATCCAGAAGTTAACAAGTATGAATCTCCAGAGATTAAAAAGATAAATATCCAGAAGTTAACAAGTATGAATCTCCAGAGATTAAAAATATAAATATCCAGAAGCTAACAATTATGAATCTCCAGAGATATAAAAGATAAATATCCAGAGGTAATAAAAAGAATCTCCAGAGATTAAAAAGATAAATATCCAGAAGCTAACAAGTATGAATCTCCAGAGATTCAAAAGATAATTATCCAGAAGTTAACAAGTATGAATCTCTAGAGATTAAAAAGATAAATATCCAGAAGTTAACAAGTATGAATCTCCAGAGATTAAAAAGATAAATATCCAGAAGTTAACAAGTATGAATCTCCAGAGATTAAAAAGATAATTATCCAGAAGTTAACAAGTATGAATCTCCAGAGATTAAAAAGATAATTATCCAGAAGTTAACAAGTATGACTTTCCAGAGATTAATGAAATAAATATCCAGAAGTCAACAAGTATGAATCTCCAGAGATATAAAAGATAAATATCCAGAGAATAAAAAGAATAATATCCAGAGATTAAAAAGAAGAATATCCGGATATTAAAAGAAGAGTATTCGGAGATTAAACGAAAATTATCCAGAGGTTAAAAGAAAAATATGCAGAGATTAAAAATAAGAATATCCAGAGGTTGAAAAAAGGATATTGTGAAAAAAATAAAATCTTTTCCTATTAACCTAAAGCAAATTTTAAACCACCATTTTGTTTTATTGCCACTGTACTTCCTTTAACCTGTGGGACCCTGGAACATCTATAAGAAATACTGTTACAGAGCATCATATTAGATTATCTCCAAGCTTTAACGCCAAAATTGACTCATTTAAAATATGTTTTATTGTTTTACCATGTCATACATTGTCATTTTGTATTTTGTGTTTAAAAATGAATACTATTATTAAATAATAATTTTACATGTTTTTCTTAAATGACATTTTGATTTTTGACACCTTTTAAACGTATAACTTGAATTGGATTGTCTAAGGAACATACTGTACTGTTGTGATGAACTCAGAATTGCACTCGATACATTTACAATAAACTCCTGAACTCCTTTTTCAGGGCTTAAACCAAGAAATATATAGACCAGGAACCGCCATATCTCATGCGTCAAATCTGTGTCCTGCAGTGGGAGGAGATCAAAGAATTGAGGGGAGAAACATCAATTATGTGTGAGGGGGGATAATAAGATATATTGCTATCGTAGACAAATATAATGATTATAAAACACAAGAATATTTGTTTAAACCTTGGGAGGAAGGATTTAAACATCAGGAGGTTAGACTATACCTAAGGAGAATGGTTTTAAATGTTAAAAGAAAGTTAAACCTCGGAAACAAGGATAAGTGTGAATCTTCTTACCTTGCTTCTCGACCTTTATAGTTGTACAAGTTGCAGAAATCTCACTCAGCATTAATAAATTTTCCATATCGATCTGAAAGCCAAAATTATATTTAAATAATTAAGTTGTATCCGCACTAACTTGATATATTAACTAGTTTGTTTTGTTGGACTGTAAAATCACTCTGTTTATCAGAGTTTAATCCTTTCCCTTCAACTGCTATGGGAAAACTGGGTTTGTTTACATTCCTCCCAGAGTGTACAGTACACAATATGAGTATGTCTGAGTTGGGTGTTCCTGTATATAGTTCCTTGGCTTAAAGGAACTACTAAATATTCATAACGGGGGAAACTCGTATTTATCCTATATGTTTTCTGTTCTGTGGGTTTACAGTATACAGTATGTAGATATAACAACTTTATCAATAAAGGAATTGATAGAAGGATAAATATCGCTTACTTCCAGATTTGTATCGTTCAACCTTCCAGAATCCAGATAGGAAATAAGAAGTAAAAGAAGAAAAAATTTTAAATTTGCAAAACTTCACAGGTTTAGTGAAACCCTTAAAGTTCCAAACCCCACCTATAAGAAACCAACTATAATTGCACATCTATAGATTACAAAAGTGTTTTTTGCCTTTCTTAGACCTTGAGCTGAAATCAAAGAGAATAGAATATATATTAGAGTGGAATTTAGTCAATCTCTCGGTTTGAATTTTGTCAGTCCCTTTCAGCCTGAAAGGGAGTTTAAAGTGTACAAATCATGTAAATGTTAACAAATTATATGCAGTAGAGTACATTTATACAATATGTTCCCTACTTGATGGGACCCGAGAGCGTTCTTTTCTTCTTGGAGAGCTACGTCTCAGCCATGTAAAAGAGCGCACCTCTTTCTTTAGCAAACCTCATCTAAATGTTACGATTTCAACTCCTTTTTCGCCGCACCTCATATTTTGTCTGGGTGTCAATTTCACAACCCTCTCCCATGGGACCCCCATGTAGTTAAATTTCAGGTTTTTCACGGTATTGAAGTGACCAGCTTGGAACGACAGCTTGGCAGCTTGACAGCAAAATTTGAACAAAAACGGAATAGAGAATATTTATGCGCTTTTTCTGCGCTAAAAAAAGTAAAAAGTAGAGCACCTTTCCTACACCTTTAATGGAGCGCTGTTGCTAAATCCATTACAGCCAATTGAACATTCCTTTCAAAATTTATGGTAATTAACATTTACAAACATTAAGTAAATGTAGTTATTTGATGTACTTACCAAGTTTAAACTTAAACATTTGTGATCTATTGGATATTTCTATCTTTCTATTATAACTTGGGCTGTGGGGGAGGAACAAAATAAGCTGCACTGAAACAAAGTTTATTTCGTCCCTGCACCAAAAAGGGTAGGGGGGTGAGGGAAATGGAGGCGTCTAATATCGGGTTTCAACATATTTAAAAAAAATTCCTTTTTAAAATTTTGATAGCATCGAAATCAACGCATTCGACGGAGTCTGCGTAAAATCAACAATATCGGGTCTGCACGGTTAGACTATCCATTTCAATTTCGAATTTTTTAAAGCTGTTAAATAAACATTATAAAATGAATTAGGTGAATAAAAAACATCATTTGATTTATTGTTATAACGGAAAATCATCGTTTGTAAAGTGAAAGGCAAAGAGTCTATGTGAAATGATCATTGGTCAATTATGAAACCAGCCTATTTCATAATTTGGTTTTCTTTTAGTTTTAATTTTAGATTTTCTATAAAATGATGTTCCAGGGCCCAAAAGTTTATAAAGCGTAAATATGTGAAGTACAACAAAATGGCCGTTTTACACTTTTTCCTAGTAAATTCCACTCTAATATATATTCTATTCTCTTTGGCTGAAATTGTTTATATTTCATCAATCATGTAATAATCAAGAAAATCTGGGAAACTACTTCAGCTTGATCTAACCTGGATACATGTAATTCAAGGATACATGGATACATTGTTACATGGTTACATGGATACATGGATACATGGATACATGGATACATGGATACACCTATACATGATGGATACATGGATACATGGATACATGGATACATGGATACATGGATACATGGATACATGGATACATGGATACATGGATACATGGATACATGGTTACATGGATACATGGATACATGGATACATGGATACATGGATACATGGATACATGGATACATGGATACATGGAAACATGGTTACATGGTTACATGGATACATGGATACATGGATACATGGTTACAATGATAGGTGGATAGGTGAATTAATAAATGAATGAATGAAAGGATGAATGAATGAAGGGTGGCAGGTGGGTACTGTTCAAGGGTTAGGATGGATACATGGATACATGGATACATGGATACATGGATACACATGGATACATGGATACATGGATACATGGATGATACAAGGATATAAGGATCAAACTAGAGTTTTGCTCAATTTCCATTATGTTCTAAATAGTATTTAGAACGATTCTCATGTTTTCTTAATTATTTTTTGTATTGCCCCCCCCCCCTTTTACCTCCAGCTAAACCTTAAACTAACAGAAAATCACGAAATCAATTGCGCATGATATTCTCCGTCTCCCCTCTCCCACCCCGTCCCCCTGCATTGCAATTTTTCTCTCCCCCCCCTTCAACATCTTACTGCGCCCCCTACGCTCTGATATTTTAGCAATAATTTAGTCGTTTTCATAGTCTCAAACATGTCGGTCGACACTTAATAATATTTTATGATATTCTATATTTAGGTGTTCTATCTTTTATGCATAAATACTCTTATAAAAACCTTCCAGCTTCCTTCCATGATATGTTTAATTCTTTAGCTGAACCAAATAGAACAAAATCATAAACTTGATTGGTTTCTTTTTAAAACGCTAGAATATTTTCATTCCGCTTTATTTCCAAAATTGTGGAATTCGATTGAATTAGAGCTTAAAGAAACTAATTCTGCAAAACTGCTTAAAAGAAAAATCTTCAAAAACTATTTAGATAGTTATGCAAGTTATGTCTGTAAAAAAACTGTTTTTCACGTGGATAGACTTAGTTTTTGCTATCCTGTAATTCATAAACATGATTCTAATAATATATGTTACCCTCTGTTACAACCCTTCCGCTGAGCAACCACCCTTTCCCTTTTACTTTTTCACCCCCATCCTTACCTAATGCATGATTTATCATCATTGTTTTGTTTAAAATGCACACTGTACAGTGTACATCCATCTATTTACAATTCTTATTCGCTTATAATGAGGCAACCAATCAAAACAACCAACTCTGGTTAGGCGGGTCCAAACTACATAGTAAATTGTGATTTGTTATTTGTATTATCCCGTGCTTTGTTATTGAATAAAAATATGAAATATATACTTATTTTATGTAAAACTTTTAGGTAAAACTTCGTTTCTAAGCAAAATTGAGTTTCCGAGCTATTTTTATATATATTTGAAATAGACTTGATTTAGGTCAAAGTTAAATTCAAGGTAAAGCTGAGTTTCCGAGTTATTTTTCCATATATTTGATATATTATATATACCTCGAACCTATCTCTGGTAAATGATATAGAAGACAGTGTAGAATATCTTTCTAGACAAAACAGACAGTATCTTTAACAAGACTAATGAAACACAGTTCATATTCATAATATATACTATACATATATACTATATAGACAAAACAGACAGTATCTTTAACAAGAGTAATGAAACACAGTTCATATTCATAATATATAAACTATACATATATACTATATGGACAATACAGACAGTATCTTTAACAAGACTAATGAAACACAGTTTATATTCATAATATATATACTATACATATATACTTTATAGACAATACAGACAGTATCTTTAACAAGACTAATGAAACACAGTTTATATTCATAATATATATACTATACATATATACTATATAGACAATACAGACAGTATCTTTAACAAGACCAATTAAACACAGTTCATATTCATAATATATATACTATACATATATACTAACAGACAGTATCTTTAACAAGACTAAGGAAACACAGTTTATATTTATAATATATTGCCTATACTTTTATTCCGACAATATTAACGTTATGATTAACAAGACTATTGAAACAAACTTCATATACATAACATACTAGCTAGTGGCTGCCTGGCGTTGCCCGTGGAAAAAACTCGAATTTGAAAAAAAATATTTATATTAAATTTTGACTTTTGAAAAAAAAAATCTAATTTGTTAAGCCTATGTCAATCCCCGGCTCGCATTATGAAATATGTTTTTACTTAGGGAGACATGGAAGATGAGCTTAGTATTTTAGAGAAAATCTTTAGAATCCATTTGATTCCCATTAGACATTTTTACGGTGTACAATTTTTAAATAAGAGAGCTATTTCACCAGTTGTTTCAGTCAGCAGAAGAAACGTTTCTTACAATTATTTAATAACCTGGACAAGACATGTAAAAAAGATGTTATGGTCTCATTTGCTATTTCATTCTAAATTCATTATTTTTCTCAACCTCTGTTTGTATACATGCAACTAGTTTGCAGAATAGTGTTGTTTCATGTTTTGTCTAAGTTATCTAAGAAAAGTAAAAAAACGACTATACACTTATTCAAAAATTGTACATGGTAAAAGTGTCTCATTGTTATCAAATGAATCCTAAAGTTGTTCTCTCCAATACTGCAAGATCAGAGGCGGAAGAATATATAAAATGTCGCCTTGAATTTGAAATGGAGCTAAAGAAGTCCTTGAAATAAAAAGTCTGAGGAAATAACGTTCTATCATTTTAAGACTTTATTTTCTTGGTTATTTCCTGATTCCAGTATGATTTTATACAAATGAAGTCCACAGAAAAAAAGTCCTCTTATGTAGAAATGCAAAAGAATAAAGAAAGGAAAAAGGGCATGACTTAAAAAACACCCCTAGGTACATTAAATATGCAGATGCATAGAAGAAAAGTCCTTTTTATTTTCAAAAAAAATAAATTCTACTTTTGACCAAACAGATTTTAGATGGCAACGTAGAGTTTGTATACACTCTCAGTACAGCTGCAGTATTCTGACGTCACAAGTGTCAATATATAGTTTTTGTGTCCGACAAAATTATTAGTAATGATGATAATTTCAGAATAAAGTGCTAATCTTAAAGTAAAATAAGTGCAAATTTTAAGTGTTCTTTATTTTCTGTTTTTAAACTTTTTTATTTGATCTTGGAAAACATGTCAACTAATGTCCAAATTTTGTTTTCCTTGTTATATTTGACACTGGTGACGTCATGTATAATTGGTCCATTTCTCTGTTGCCAACTATTGTACTTGATAATCTAGTTGCTTTTGACTAAAATTGACAATTTTCTGATACAAAAGTAAAAAATATAAAACATATATGAATGGGGACAAAGGCGTTGGGGGGGGGGGGTGTTAATTAAACAAGCAAAAAACATATCTCAAAACATTTTCAAAGAATTTTGAAAAATTCTATCAAAGCAAATTTGTTTTAGTATTTCCTGAAGACGTCAAAATCGACGTCTACAGCATCATTTCAGAAAACGTTGGAATCAACGTCGTACTTAAAAATGGCAATGAAAACCTAACTTATAGTGAAAAACAAAATCAAAAATCAATTTGAGATAAAAATTCACTGTATATGGAAACAAAAAAAAATCAAAGAGATTGAAAATAAGATTAAAAAAATAAATGTTTTAACCTTGTTTTACTTTTTCCTATTTTTAAACCTGTCTTTGCATAATGATTAGCTCTGAGAGACTCATAATGGGAGTACACGGGGGCCTTTATGGAAACTATTTAATCTAGTCTGACCTATTGTATTTGAGAAATTATCGGAACCAAAAACGCACAGGATGTCACAAAGTTACACGTCGATATCAACGTTTCCGCCCATAATGGGTTTTAACTAAATTTAGAATTATGTCGCAGTCCATTAAAAACGGACTGTTATGACTGTACATTGCACAATGCACAACAGGTAGAGGATTTGTAAGGTCTGTGGCATGGATATATAATAGAATGGATATATCATAGTCAAGGTTTTATGTAATTCTATGGCTGGGGTGTTATGCAGTACGTTAGACAGTGGACCCTGGACTTATAAACTTATTTTTTGTTTTCGTGAAGTTAATTGTTGTCAAAGAAATAAAGAAAAACATTGCAAGTCTTTTCAACTTGGTAAAATTTAGCCTCCTTCTTTGTATCATAAAAGTTGTCGGAGATACTTAACCTTGGTTTTATTTAATACTTTGAATTTTAAACAAATTTCTCAATATCTTAGTTAATTCTTAAGGTACAAAAACCGCAGACCACATTTTGGAAATTTTGGAATAGGAGGCAATGTTATACTTGCAAAATTTTAGCTACGGAATATCATTTCTGCTTACTCCTTACTTTTTTAAAAGAACAAATCATTTTAAAAGAACAAATCATTTTAATAGAATAAACAGTATTGGTATAGAATAAACAATATTTTTATAGAATAAACAATATTTGTATAGAATAAACATTTTTTTTATAGAATAAGCATTATTTTTATAGAATAAACAATATTTTTATAGAATAAACAATTGCCAGAATGAAAATTTGTTAGAATCAAACTTTATGTACACCAAGCAGAGGTTTAAAAGTTTCCACTCAAATATAACAGCTGTAAAGCACACCCACAAAATTACATGTACGCTGGCCCAGAATAGTATAGATCGTTAGATAGAAGCATATCTATGAGCGGGCCGTGGTCTGTGGTTCTAATTCTCTTAACGGGTAAATACAGAAGAACCCATAAAACTGTTCAATAATCTAAGCTTAAAATAGCAAAGTTTTACACCATCAGGTTTCAAAGATATTTGAGTTTTTGGCGAAGACTCAAAATTCCTTTAAGTGTTGAATTTTTTTTTATTTTGCAATTGAGTATCGAGGTTTGAAGTTTTAATGAATATATATAGTATTTTCAGCTTTTTCAGTTCAAATAAACATTTTAGATGTTTAAATATAAAATCAAAAAGAATTTACTTACTTAAAGGACATAAATTAATGACAAGTTAATTCTTCCCACAAACTCTTGATGTTCGAATCTAATGAGTTCTGAAATCATGAATATAAGATTTTGATTAGATATAAATGTACAATATAATTAATTAATATTCTTTGTCATATATTTATTTTTAAGAATACATATATTCAATGTTTGATTATATGTATTTATACAAGATATATAAATATTTAATTAGCCATTTACGGGTCTCAGAACATGTGGAATACGAAACCTCGCAGACCGAAAGAAATCTGTTTTATTCTGTTGACCTGAGCCCGCGATTTAAAAAAAAAACTCGGAGAAATACGACTCAGGTCTAAGCTGTCGTTGGACCTTATATACGACTTGAGCTTTCGAATTCAAGCTGAATCTTATTTTCCACCGTGTTGAATTCAAAAAACCGGTTAAATATTCTATTTGGCGGATTTTCATGGTAGGAAATGACGCATTCCCAGTTTTTAAGAGAACCTAACTCACCATTGAACCTTATTCTCTACTAAAACCAACCAAGGTCGGTTTTATTTTCATTGGGCTTAACTACTTAAGTCGAGCTCAAGATCTTGCCGCTGTCAATCACGTGACCCAAGCTGTCGCCAGAGTTGGGTCTTAAAGTTGGGTTTAAGGAATTACGGTTCGATTCGAAGTTTCTAAATTGCGGGCTCGGATCACTGTGAAAACGATAACTTTTAAGTTAATCAATAATGCGTAAAACATGTATTAATATGTTAATCATTTGTACTTACTTTGATGAAGATATATATTAATTGAATATTATTTAGTATTAAGTATAGTTCTAGTCGAACACCATAAATTGCATGTATTGTAACCTTGAACAGTATAAAATAAACACTATGCTGAAAACAGTAGATGATTAATTCACATACATGTGTACAGTGCAAGTACATAGAATTTATCAATAGTACAGCAGAGAGTTTTCTGTACACAGTACACAAAATATATCTAATTAAATTGCGTACAGTGTACACTGTAGAGTGTACTGCAT
Organism: Eurytemora carolleeae; assembly: GCF_000591075.1. NCBI lineage: Eukaryota > Metazoa > Arthropoda > Copepoda > Calanoida > Temoridae > Eurytemora > Eurytemora carolleeae. The sequence goes on from NW_019396168.1 coordinate 93,808, forward strand.
AGTACATGAAATATTATCATACTATATGTGCAGTAGATAATTAATTCATACACCGTAAAATAAATGAACTTTATTTTTTGTACAGTAGAAAATGGAACTTTTCAGCCATCAACACGAAAACATAATGAACACAATTAATAATAACAACAATAGTATTGAAAAAACAGCTATTTAAAATATAAAGTATTGAAAAACTAATTTATATTTATGTTATTGGTAAAATTTGACCGATTTCAATTGATCAAATGTAACTGTTTTATAAAACCTAAACACCCCTTAGGGATTCCAAACCACGTAGACATCGCTGGAACGACTTTGTGACCCCGTAGCTCCTCTAATTTTGATTTCACGCTACGCACAAGTATGAGTTATGCTAATCTATTCGGTTCCCTTACATACAGATTTTAAAGCAGTTCTTTTGTATAGCTCTTCAATCAGGGTAGTTATGATTGAAAACATATAAGAGACAATTTACCTTAGTTTGACGCGTGTGAGCCACGCAAATCTGCCCCTTTGGTAAAGTAAATTCAACTTACATGAAGCGTAAAGTCTGACCGCGTCAACCTTGTTGCAGCGGCAAGTCTGTCCAGTGTCCATAGAGCTAGGTACAGTACAAACTGGACCGGAAAGGTAACCCGGCTCGGAAATTCAAATGTACTACGGCTGCCCGAGAAGCATGGTTCAACCAGGGAGTAAGGAACATAAGGGAGATATAACTCAATTTTCTTTGACCAGTTTCGCCAATACATATTTTTCCTGTGGGGCCCTACTAAAGAAATCAAACAGCTCGATATAAAATGGAGTACCGTCTGCAAAGCATGTATAATCATATGGTAGGGCGAACCGCGTCAGTTGTATCTCCCTTCTATTCCTTACTCCCTGGTCCAACTCCTAAATTGAACAGAGTAGACGGATTTATCTTAATTAATGCTTATGAAGACTAAAAACAACAGAGCTTTAAAAACAACCAAGTTCCAATTATATAAAACAAATGTATTAAAGAGATGTTTTTGTTTTCTCTACACAGAGATTAAATGATTATTTATCCAGGATCTAATGTTTGATTAGTGCTTCAGTATTTTTTTAACACAGAGAGAGACTTCTGTTTCTTGCCAATCCGGCGACTTATAAATCGACATAAAGAACAGCAAAGAACATTGTAATATAAAGAGTATAGGCATTAGGATGTATACGCAAAACCAGACGTACGCATCAATCAAATCCAATTAGAAGTCTCAAAAACTCTGCTCTCGGCCAATAAAAGATCGAAAAAAGAAGAGTCGGCCTTTTTGATGGATAACACACTTCATCGCACGATTCAAACTTTAGTTAAGATTTTTTAAGGTCGAAATTTATAGATGAAATAAAAACTTCTTAAAAATTAGAAATATAATTATCATGTTTTTATCGAAACTTTTTAAAACAATTCGGAAACCAAGTGCAAAAACTTATAAAAACAATTTCATACAAAATGGCGCATTTCTATTAATTTCATTCATTGATGATTTCGAGGGTTTGTAGGAATTATATTTTCTATTTAGTTTTTCAAGAAATTAAAAGTTTTAGCTGGATATTTAATCTAAATAGAGCTAAAATATAATCTTACAAAATATAATAATTCAATTTTACCAGGAGACAACAAACCTAATTTTTCCCCTGGCATGTTTATGATCAGGGGCGGATACAGGATTTAAGTGAGGGGGGGGGGGCAAGATTTTTTAGGAACAAAAAAATTTCATAGTTAGGAACAAAAAATCGTATCGCAGGCGAAATTTTTTTTTGACTTAAAAGACTCAAAAAGAGTCAAAATTAATGACTAAAGACTAAAAAACTAGATTTCAACTTTTCACTCATTAAGACAAATATTTTTCCTGTTTTGCACTAGGGTTTTTTTCCCTTAAGCATGCTATTGAGAAGCTATTCTGAAAATAGGAACAAAAGATTCCAAATTCAGGGGGGGGGGTTGTGAATGTCCCCCAGCCCCCCCCCTGTATCCGCCCCTGTTTATGATCCTTATCATAAGATATGAAGGTACAAAACATTTCAATACCATAATTTCCTGCAATAATTCAATCAAAAAGAATTTACTTACTTAAAGGACATAAATTAATGACAAGTTAATTCTTCCCACAAACTCTTGATGTTCGAATCTAATGAGTTCTGAAATCATGAGCTATGTAAAATCACATAATCTAATCATGAACTATGTAAAATCACATAATCTAATCATGAACTATGTAAAATCACATAATCTAATCATGAACTATGTAAAATCTAAGTTTGAAATATAAAAGGTTTATACCAACAGGTTGCAAAGAAAAATTAGAACATTTTACTAAGTTCAGAAAACTTTTATTATTACAAATATTTTTTGTTGTTGAAAACAATTGAGTTTTTGCCCTATATCTTTAGAACCTGAAAAACTTTCTACATTTCAAACTTAGATTATTTGATCTAACATAATTCATAGTTTGAAATATCTAAAGTAGATGACATTGCGTTGCAAAGATAAAATAGAAAATCAGAGTTTGTGGCAAAGACTCACTGAAAGGAGGGCAGAGGGGGCGAAAATAATACCTCTCCCCCCCCCCCCCTGTTTGAAAATACATGTACGTACATATTATTTATTAACAGTCTAACCAATATTTGATAAAAGAATTTTCAATTTCTAATCCATTAAAACATGTTACATGAAAGAAATGCTAATATGATATATTCATATGAAGTTGAATAACTCGTTAGTAAAAAATGAAAATACTCAATATCTACTTTTTCATTAATTTCTCAGAAATATGAATATTGTATAAACGAAATGAAAAAATGGGGTTAGCAAATATTTTTTTATGTTTTTTTATGATTTTCTTTTGCAAAGATTTGCTGGATTTTATTTGAGTAAATGAATTTTGGCCTATAACTTTTCAACTTTAAATCTGCAGAAAATAATCACTAATCAATAGTTAAATCATTTTATTCGATAGATTAAAAACTCTACAAATCTCTTTTACCCAGGGATTCGATAAGGAAACTTGGGAGTTTCGTTCAACGATACTCTTTTAAATTTTGGGCTCAGGAGTTTCACGATGTGTACACTTACATACATAGAGAATAGAATATATATTAGAGGGGAATTTACTAGAAAAAAGTGTTAAACGGCCATTTTGTTGTACTGTTTTCATACTGCAGGAGTACTTCACATATTTATGCTATATATCATTTTGGGCCCTGGAATATCATTGTATAGAAAATCTAAAATTATTATTAAAAGAAACCCAAATTATGAAATAGGCTGGTTTCATAATTGACAAATGATCATTTCACATAGACTCTATGCCTTCCACTTTACAAACGATGATTTTCCGTTATAACTATAAATCAAATGATATTTTTTATTCACCTAATTCATTTTAAAGTTTATTTAACAGCTTTAAAAAAATGAAAATTGAAATGAATAGTCTATGGAACATACGGTATTAATGTACTCTACTGCATATAATTTGTGAACATTTACATGATTTGCACACTTTGAACTCCCTTTCAGGCTAAAAGGGACTGAAAAAATTCATACAGAGAGATTCTTTAAATTCCCCTATAATATATATTCTATTCTCTATGCTTACATATATACAAAACGTCATGCTGTACAGTGTACAATGTACAATTTTTATCATTGATACACAGACTGCTTATCTCCTTTCACAGAGTGTCATCTCACGGCCACTTGTTGAACATAATACCCAGTAAGGGGTTAACTATTACAACGTTTAAAGAAATACCCCAATTTTAAGCATGAAACATAACATTTTTGAATTCAGTCGTTTTTTTTGAAGATTTTGTGTTTCCTAATCAAAGGATCCTTAAATATCCCTGAATACCGATGTTTGCTGATTTGTCGTGTACAGTACTTGTACACAATAGAACATGCTGTGGAAAATATCGCATATTTTAGCTGATAATCGATCTAGCTGTAATTCTCTTATCTCTGCATTGATATTACAGGTGAATTAATTTTAATTGGTTTGAATTGATTTGAGTTAGTTTGAATTGGTTTGAATTGGGTTGAGTTAGTTTGAATGATTTATATTCGCAATTTTGAAACTGTTGATTAAAACTTCTGCAAGCTCAATATTGTTCAAGTATTATAAAAATATATTTCTCCACAACTTTATAAATTCCTCTTTTTTAGTAGCAAAAAAAGGAATGAACTGTTTAAAGTTTCCATAACTTCCTTAATTCTATTTCTGCAAACTTCTGGAAATGAGATTTCGAAAATGTTTGTTCAAAAATGTAAAAATCGAATTATCGTCGGAACTCCTTGTTCCTAAAAGAGCGTTTTATGATACTTCCTTTATATATATAGAATAGATCGAGAGATGTATTGCAGAGATCTATTTTTCTAATCCTCTAAGGCTTGCCATTATTTCCTTTAACGATAGTACTCTTCTCCGAAAAGGTTTAGGAAAATAGAGAACAAATGCACAGGGTTACCCACAAAGAATAATATTTTGATGACGATCAAAAACTCTTTTAATATCTATATAAGATAATTAAACTTTTTTAGGTTTATTGGACGTTTTCAAAAAAATGCAAAAAAATCATTTCTGACACCCCTAGGCTTAGTACGTCAATATAATTCACCAAAACCATACTGCAGTCCTTCAATTATCATACAGAGAAATTTTCATCTTTCTAAACATCCCAACGAATGATTTGACAGGTTCTTTAGTTTCCCGGTAAAATCGTTGAATTGCGGGTAAACGGATGAAATTGAAATAACTTTTAGTAATCTAGGCAGCGTCGGGTTCCCAATCTATTAGAAATATAAAGATGAACTTGGAGTATGGTGTTTTCATAATAATTACGGATTTTGCAAAGAATAAATCAAGGTTTTAGCTGTAGTTGGTCTGTAAATGTAATATAAAGCCAAAAAATGAATTCTGTATAGTTGTCTCTATTAAAGTTCTATATCCAATATGGGTAACCCTGTTCTACAGGGTGTCCCAAAAAACATGGGAATTCAGTGACGAATTCGATATTGTCTTTGTTATGAATTAGCATTGTAATACCTAATTTCAAAAGCCATTATTATTATGTCTACTAGAGTTTATTTAATGAAAAGGGTAAAAGACTGCAAAGATGTGTCTATAATGTCTCCCAAGATGAACAGTGAATTCGGACAAGTTTACTCTGTTTGTATACTGTAATTTTCTTGTTTTACTAAGTACAACCGGTTGCAGTCAAAACATAAACAAACAAAATGTAAACATAGCAGACGAAACTCTTACAGATTACAGCTTTCTCAGTAGGTATCACTATACTAAATCAAAGAATTATCTGAAAAGACGATATCGAATTCGTCACTGAATTCCCATGTTTTTGGGACACCCTGTAGTATTAGTCTATATAAAGGTTGTATATTAAGATTGCTTACTCTCGATGCGCTTCAATGTATGGGAAATTTCGTTTGCGACTTGTGATCGAGTACAAAGCGAGACTGGCGCGAGCATCCGTAAAATGTCTCCCTAAAGAGGGGGGGAGTGCAGTAGTCCTCAATTAGTAATCACCGCCACACAAACGTGTTTTGCGGCATGCGCGCTCCTCAATTGATAATCTCTATCACCTCAATTGGTAATCACCGTAAAATCTTGTTTTCTGAGATTTGAATTTAATGCATCTGGATTTCATGGCAGGCATCTGTATTGACTTAAACTAAATTTTAAATATGTTTTCAGATTGGTTTGGTCATCAAAAACTGAGAAACAAGGCATAGTTTATTTTAGCCAATCTTAGATCTGATTCGCTGATTTAATGACTGCATTTCATGAATTGGAGTCAAGAAACTAAAAGATCAAGCTGCCTGTTTGCTTAAAATTATCTCACCCGAGCAAAGTAATAACTATCTCCATTTAAAAGATATTTTCAAAAAACTTTTACAGTGTTTAGATTTTTGTATTCGCCTACTTGTGTTTAACATCTACAACAAAACTAATTACATGGATAGAGCGAACATAAAATTTTGAAAAATCAGTCTTATCCCGCCCACTAGTAAAATGAAGCATTAAGTCCACTAATAATTGGTTAAAGTTTCATCTCAAAATTGGTAACAGCAAACACAGGTTGGGCTGAATTGGACTGATCCAGGGGGGGGCTTAGTCTCATAGCCCCCCCTGTAAGTTTTTCTAATACTAGGAACATGAGTCGTACATTTCAAACTACCATAATTTATAGTTATTATTTATGTTATTCATTAAAGATGTGATATATGTCGCAAACATTCTTAAAAGGGAACTTGAAATTAAAAAATGTAATTTTATTTCAGCGCTTCATGTGGCATATTTATAGATTTATTTTCGAAACTGAGGAGCAATAAAGAAAGCTTTCACAATATTGTACACCATAGGGCCATTACCAATAACTCAATATTGTCTTATTTCTGAGAAATTTAATGTTAAGGGTTTTTTTTGTCTGATTACCAATTGAGGTGGTGGAGATTACTAATTGAGGAGCGCGTATGCTGAAAAATACGTTTGAGTGGCGGTGATTACTAATTGAGGACTTCTGCACTCCCCCCCCCCCTGCCCTAAACTGTGTATTGCTTTGAAGACGACATTTCCCGTACATTGGAGCGCATCAAAAGTAAGCAACCATACTATACAACCTTGGTCTATATATACTCTCTAGTCAATTGTGTGTTGTACTTCTTTCTCTTTTATTCTAACAAAAGGAAGAACTGCATCTTCAAACCATATCTTGACGGAAATGAAGAAATGCGGGTACAAGTGAGAAATATATTTTTCTATTTTCTCCCTCTATTTCCTATATTTCTTTGTTCTTCTATTCTGAACTTTGCTTTTTATTGGTTTATATTTTTCATATTTTTTTCTTTCATATTTTTCTTTTCCTTATAATTTTGTCAAATCTTTTTTCTCTTTACCTACATTTAATATTTACCCTTTTCCTTCCTTCTTTTGTTCTGCATTCTTTCACACTTTTTTTTTCTTTCCTTTTTTAATTCTTTTATACTTACTTATTCTCTCCTTATTCTTTCATCCTGTGTTTCCTTTCCTTTTTGTATTTCCTTTCTAATCTTTCATACTTCCTTCCCTCCATATTCTTTAATTATTCTTTCATCTCCTTTTTCTAATTTTAGCTTTTTCTCTTTTTTTTCTTTATTATTGTTCTTGGATTTGGCTTTTCCATTCTTTCCTTCTCCTTATACTTCTTTTGTTCTTATTTTCTACCTTCCTTAATAGTCCATTATGTCTTTTTTACCTTCTCCTTCCTCTCTTGCTTTAGTCTACTTTCTCCCTACCTTCCTGTTCATCTTTGGTATTCTTCCTTCTTTACATTTTCGCTGTTTCTTCTATTTCTCATTCACGTTTTTCTTCTTTTTTCCTTTTTACTTACTTTTTATCATCATAAGCCCCCCCCCCCCACTGCCCCCTATCTAATTGTAACTTTTATCCCTCTGAAAGCACAAAAAAGCAATGTAATATTATACTTGCAGATTATACATATATGTATTAATGTATTCTGTTTTATATATTGTAGAACAAGGATATATCATTATCATCCATCTGAATTCAGTCAAGAGTAGACATCAGTATGCCATTAAAAAACTATAGAACAAAACCTTGGGGCAGAATAGCAAGGGCTCAGCTGTCTGTATCATATCAGAGATTAGTATAAGTAAAAAAGTATAAAATTCTATCAGAATACTCCTCTAAACTAGATTTAAAAACAAGGGTGTTTCCACTTTAAAATCCTCATATCAAGATCTACTAAAGCATATTTGAGTTGGTATTGTCATACGAAAGGTTTTGACACTGTTTTATACATGGTTAAAACCTGGCGACCCATTAAAGTCAGTCAATAATATAATATATAGATATATATTTGTATATTTGATACCTTTGATCATTCCAAAAAATGTGAACAATCCCATTAATATCTTCATTTTGTTAAAGGAGTTAAAGTTTACAACTTTTTTTAACATAATATATCAATATAGTTCGTTTAAAAACTGTCCAACACCTTCTTATTGATGATATTCAGTATAATTGAAAAGTATAAATTCTTGAAAATAATATATTTCTCCCCTGCTCCTGTCAGAGCAATATTAAACAGCGAGAACCAGAAAACTATGGAAGAGGAAGAAGACTATTAGACTCTAACTATGATTTTATATATTCCAAGTAACATGAGACACAACAATTTTATATTGTAAAAACCCCCATTTAACTTTAAAGTGATTTAATAGGTTTATTAAAACTATTTGCTAGCTTTGTAACAACATCAAATTCACATCATTATAATTACTTTAATGTTGTCTTCCCATTCCCATTAAACATTTTGTAGCCCTAGACATTTACGTTTTATTGAACTATTGTAGTAAATGCCCTACTCCATAAGAGGATCTCAAACCCGTATCTATCCAGATACAATTCATCAGCTATCAATAAATGTCAACAAGGACACAAGCTCATGCTATCAATGTCGAAACGGACACAAACTCTTAATCTATCAAGGCAAAACCAATGAGCAAGATCTTGTAAGCTATCGATATCAATCGGAAGCTCGTACCTATCAATGCTAAACCAATGGGAACAATCTCAGCTTGTATGTTTCAACAAGGACCAGCTATCAATGTCAACAGGGACACAAACGGCGCTACGACATCTGCTCTATTTCCATTTGCTCTATGGCCATTTTCTCTAGTTCCATTTGATCTATCAAGTCATTTGCTCTATACGTTATTTGCTCTATATTCAATCTGCTCTATACCTCATTTTCTCTATGACTAAACACGTCATTTGCTCTATAACCTAAAAATACATTATGAAATAGTTTTTATTGGAATTCCTGAGCGTAACTTGACTATAAAATGCGGGAAATTTTTTTTGGAAAATTCGCAAATTGCAGTTATCATCAGTTCTTCAAAGTTCATCCTGACAGAGAGACTACTCAATAATAATAGGGGTAAAAAAACCTATATGTGGTGAAAACTATATTTATTCTAATCTAAACAAACAGGGTGTCTATCAGTACTAGAGATGTCTTGAATATAGAAGGCAGAATGTTAATGTTAATATTTAACTTGGCCTCACAATATGCACAAATACCAGACAAATAAAACTATCTCCAGGAAGTTGGCGGAATAATAAAACTGTAGGAAGAATTGTAAAGTGTAAAATTGTAAAAATATAGTTTTAATATGATAATATATTTGTAAAATATGTTTATAGAGCAAATGACGTGCTTACTCTTAGAGCAAATGTTGAATAGAGCAATTGGACCATCACAGTCATAAAAATGTTTATAGAGAAAATGACGTGTTATGTCATAGATCAATTGACATATAGAGCAGATGACAATATAGAGCAAACGTCGTGATCTATGAGCTATAGAGCAAATGGTTAATAGATCAAATGTAACTAGAGCAAATGGCCATAGAGCAAATGGAATTAGAGCAGATGTCGTAGCGCCGACACAAACTTTTAATCTATCTTTCAACAGGGACACAAACTCTTAATCTATCAATGCAAAACAAATGAGCAAGATCTTGTAAGCTATCGATATCAATAGGAAGCTTGTGACTATCAATGCCAAACCAATGGGCACAATCTCAGCTCGTATGTTTCAACAAGCACCAGCTATAACAGGGACACAAGCTTTTAATCTATCTTTCAACAGGGACACAAACTCTTAATCTATCAATGCCAAACCAATGGGCACAATCTCAGCTCGTATGTTTCAACAAGGACCAGCTATCAATATCAACAGAGACACAAACTTTAAATATATCTTTCAACAGGGACAAAAACTCTGAATCTATCAATGCCAAACCAATGAGCAAGATCTTGTAAGCTATCGATATCAATAGGAAGCTTGTGACTTTCAATGCCAAACCAATGGGCACAATCTCAGCTCGTATGATTCAACAAGGACCAGCTATCAATATCAACAGAGACACAAACTTTAAATCTATCTTTCAACAGGGACACAAGCTCTTAATCTATCAATGCCAAACCAATGGCACGATCTTGTAAGCTAACGATATCAATCGGAAGCTCATAACTATCAATGCCAAACCAATGGGAATGATCCTCAACCTGTTTATCAAAACAGGGAACGATTACTCTCTCGCAGTAAACAGTACGGAGTCTCTTTATCAACTAATGTATTTGAGGTTTATATGTCACAAGTTAAAGTTAACAGACGTAATTACAATTTCTACGTCGTTATCTATATCACATGATTAAGATAATCATGTTACGTATTTACAGCACAGTTGAAATAGGCGCAATTAAGATGTACGTCATTATAAATCACATGATTAAGCTAATCATGCTACATATTCATTTGAAGCTCAGTTCAAATGAATATGGGGTTTACGGTAGTTAAGTTTACAAACGTAGATAGTTAATAATGTACAACGTAGTTCAGGTTTACAGAATATTGTGTTAAAAGAAATTTATTACACTATAAAGTTCATATTGCTAGCTTTAGTTCAAATGAAGTAATTGGCAAAATTCTTTTTGAGCTTGCAATATTTAAATCAATGTGAAACGTATCTTTTGTATAGTAAATTATTCGCCACTAGCCTGATTTCCTTATCTCTATATCTTTTCAAGCTGATGTCGTCTATCTTTAATATTTTATCCATGAATTCCACTAACTCAGCTTAAGTTTGAAAATCAATTACTTACACCATGAGGTCGCAAAAATATAGGAATATCAAAGTACAGTTTGTTGTGAGTAATTAGTTCCTTTAAACTTTAATTTCTTTTTACCATTAGTTGGATATAAAATAGTGAAGTGCTAATATAGAGGTTGAAACTTTAAGAGAATGTAAGCGTAATCTCAAGTAACCCTATTTGCAAAATGGTTTTCCCCGATTCACAATGGTACCCTTAAAAGCTGTGTCTGATCAAGTATGATTTTAATGTCATTGTTTATAATTTTTAAACCCTATTATTTTCATCTAGGGTTTCCCTAAAAAATAGCTTGCGCATTTCAACTGCGGGAAAGCATGTAGGAGTTATCAGAATTAAACATCTTTAAACCAAGAAAAACGACAAAATCTTCCACATTATTGAGCAGATAAGGTTTCAATAGAACCGCTGTGAATTTTACATTTAGATATTTGCATGGAGGGGCACCTTAAAGTACGCTTACAGTCCCTTTAATAAAATGATATATTAGTGTGACGTATAGTTGAGAAATACTCTATTTAATAATTGAAAAGTTTGAACTGTATATTTGTCATTATGTCACCAGCACACTTGTATTACTCTACCCCAACATCAAGAATCTCACACTGGAAAATAATTTTCATTTAATGACGGCGCAGGGACGAATATTTTCCTTTAAATCCCCCCCCCCTTCAAAATTATTTTTCTCTTATTTGTGTTTTCTCATAAATAATTTTGGGGAAAATATGATTCTTGGAAGTAGAAGTTCTTGAATATATTGACCCCTGCCAGAGTCTGAATTTAAAGAATTTGAGCCGCGTCTCAAAACCACCAAAAATCGGTTTAATTTGAACGCCGGTGGAACCACCCATATTAGAGCCGCGTCAAAAATTTAAGCCGTGGCTCTAATTCTTTAAATTCGGCCGCTGGAATTATAAATTAGATGGAGGTTACAGAGCACAGTTTAAGTCTGCTTAAAGAGATTGTTCCCTTATTTGAAAATAAAACATGAGTGTCCGGGAAGAAATCATTATCAACCCCAAATCTATTCGTTGAAGACCCCCCCCCCCAGCACTCCAATGAAATGCGAGGGGTCTCTAATAAAAAGATCAGGGTCTCCGACGATAAACTTGGGTTCTCTGATGAAAAGCTTTGGGCCTCCAATGAAATGGCAGTGGGGGGTCTCCGATGAAAGAGGGTCTGCTGATTTATTCCCAGACTCAAAAAACATTTGATATTTTGGAAACTCAAGGAACATGGCTTATATTTACATTCTGAAACACTGGCTCAAATTTTTCTAATGAAAATAATGCTTAAATAGTATAGAGTTAAAACTTAAATACTAAGGTACAGAAATATTGAGGACGTCTTTGTAAATTATAGATTTACACATCGACTTAAGTCATTCTTTACTCTTTAAACATTATCAGAATTTTTTTTTTTCAATGGCATGGAGAAATATATTGATAAATATTGACATAATTTTAGTGAAAAAGTAAGGTTTAAAAAACTGAATTCTTGCCAATAACTCAAATTTTCCGATTTATATTTCGACACATTAAAGATCTACTACTGCAGGTTGCAAAGATATAGGGATTGGGAAATTTTTAGGAGGAATTTCTTCAGGCAAACCGTTGGATGTGTTTCTACCTTATCACTGGACTACTATACACAATTCAAATCATTGGAATTGGAAAATTTTTAATAGCTTTTTCTGATAACAATTTATTCTTAATTTTATTATTAACGTTTCATAGCTAATGTAATCCTATTTGTATACTCGGTTTGTAACCACCAAAACTTAAGAATGATCATTTTTAGGTAATTTTTTCAAAGTTAGTTTAAAACGAGGCAATTTCTTATCATTTCAATGAAACATAATTTGCCAGCTTCTTTATTCAAATTAAGAACTGGGAGTGAATGTATGGTAGTATCCCGTCTACGGACCAATGATGATAAATACGTCTAAGGTCGATCTATCCATTTAATATGGTAGTGTACTTTACTTTTCATAAGTAATGTACTAATCAATTCAATTGTAGCAAGAACTCAGTTGGACATTTTTGAATGCATAGAAACAAACTAACGCGGGACAGAAGTTTATAAAAAAAAAGATTTGCAACCTTAAACCTTTCATAATTTGACTGTTAGATCTGTAATCCTCCGGTAAAGGAACTGAGTTTTTGCCACAAACTTAAATATTCTTATTCCTATATCTTAGCAACCCAATGTCGTAGACCTTAGATATTTCAAACTATTAATTCTGTTAGATCAAATAATCTAAGTTTGAAATATCAAAGGTTTATACCCCCTAGTTCCAGAGATATAGAAATTAGAAAATTTGAGGTTGTGGCAAAAACTCAATTCCTTTTAATTTAAGAGGTCTTAGAAAATTTGAGTTTGAGGCAAATGTCCGGTTTTCTAGAAAAGCCCAAACAAAATGTTTCAGCAACGAACAGAGAAAAGACTATATTTTCTAGAAGGGGATGATTGATTTGGGGTACTACCCGTTTTACTGTCTACATGCTATGTGTATACTGTACAACGTGTTCAAGCTGACTAAAAACTTAAATTTGAAAGGGAAACTAAACTGAATAGAAGTCTAATATTCTAACAGAAAGATAATTATAAAACTTATTTGCTTAATTACAAAAGTTTCTGTAATGAAAAATGCGCTAGAACACAAAAAGGCAATTATTGTTTGTTTATTTGTTTTCTAGTTTAGCCTTTCAGGTCTCGTTTCTTGTACTTTACTGTAATACTTTAACAGAGAGAACTAAAATTAACTGCTTAAGGAAGAACGATCGGAGTCCAACATAATATTCTTGGATATCATAGGAGATCCATAGAAAATCTAAAATATTTTACGTTTTAGCAATTTATTTTGTAATTCTTTGGTTCTTATACATTTGTGAAACCTGTTTTTCATCTTTTCGTAAATTGTAGTTGGTATTTATCAGGAAGTATCGTATTGGAAAAGGATGAATGCAAGAAAGTATTCTTGTTAGTGAAGATTTATGCATTTTATTCTTCAATGTCCCTTTCAAACTAATATAGTATAGTAAGGAGTAGAACCTAGAGTAGAGAGTAGAACCTGGAGCAGGGGGTAGAACCAGGAGCAGAGATTAGAACGTGGAGCAAGGCGTATAACCTAGAGTAGGGACTAGAAAATAGGGAAGGGAGTAGAACCTGGAGCAGGGAGTAGAACCTGAGGAGGAAGTAGAACTGGGAGCAGGAAATAGAACCGGAAGCAGGAAGTAGAACATAGAGCAGGGAGTAGAACCTAGAGCAGAGAGTAGAACCTGAAGCAGGGAGTAGAACCTTGAGCATGGAGTAGAACCTGGATCAGGGAGTAGAACCTTGAGCATGGAGTAGAACCTGGAGCAGGGTGTAGAACCTCGAGTAGGGAGAAGAATCTAGAACGGGAATAGAATCTGGAGCAACTAGTAGAGTTTGGAACAGGAAGTAGAACCCAGAGCATGGAGTAGAACCTGGAGTAGGGAGTAGAACCTGGAACAGAGAATAGAATCTTGAGTAAGGAGTAGAACCTGGAGTAGAGAGTAGAATCCAGTGTAGAGAGTAGAACCTAGAGTAAGGAGTAGAGCCTAGAGCAGGTGTAGAACCTGGAATAGGGAGTAGAACCTGGAGCAGAGGGAGCAGGGACTAGAACCTTGAGAAAGGAGTAGAACCTGGAGTAGGGAGTAGTACCTGGAGCAGGGAATAGAACATAGAGCAGGGACTAGAACCTAGAGCAGGGAGTAGAACCTGAAGCAAGAAGTAGAACCTTGAGTAAGGAGTAGAACCTGGAGCAGGGAGTAGAACCTGGAGTAGGGAGTAGAACCTAGAACAGGAATAGAATCTGGAGTAAGGAGTAGAGTCTGGAACAGGAAGTAGAACCCGGAGCAGGGAGTAGAACCTAGAGTAGGGTGTAGAACCTGGAGTAGGGTCTAGAACCTACAGTAGAGAATAGAGCCAGTGTAGATAGTAGAACCTAGAGCAGGAAATAGATCCTGGAGTAGGGAGTAGAACCTGGAACAGAGAATAGAACCTTGAGTAAGGAGTAGAACCTGGAGTAGAGAGAAGAACCCAGTGTAGAGAGTAAAACCTAGAGTAGGGAGTATAACCTAGAGCAGGGAGTAGAACCTGGAGAGTAGAACCTGGAGCAGAGAGTAGAACCTAGAGTAGAGAGTATAACCCAGTGTAGAGAGACAACCTAGAGCAGGGAGTAGAACCTGGAACCAGGAGTATAATCTGGAGTAAGGAGTAGAACCTGGATCAGGAAGTTAAACCTGATGCAGTGAGTAGAACCAGGAGTAGGGAGTAGAACCGAAGTATGGAGTAGAACCTGGAACAGGGAGTAGAATCTGGAGCAAGGAGTAGAATCTGTATCAGGAAGTTGAACCCGGACTAGTGAGTAGGACCTGGAGAAGGAAGTTGAACCTGGAACAGGGAGTGGAACATGGAGAAAGGAGTAGAACCTGGATTAGGGAGTAGAACCTAGAGCAGGAGTAGGGAGTAGAACCTGGAACAGGGAGTAGAATCTGGAGAAAGGATGCAGAATCTGGAGAAAGGAGCAGAACCTGGAACAGGGAGTAGAACCTGGAACACTGAGAACTTGGACAAGGGAGTAGAACCTAGAGCAGGGAGTAGAACCTGGAGCAGGGAGTAGAACCTGGAACAAGGAGTGGAACCTGGAGCATGGAATAGAACCTTGAGTAAAGAGTAGAACCTGGAGTAGGGAATAGTACCTGGAGCAGGGAGTAGAACATAGAGCAGGGATTATAACCTAGAGCAGGAAGTAGAACCTGCAGGAGGGAGTAGAATCTGGAGCAGGGAGTAGAACTTGGAGCAGGGAATAGAACCTGGAGTAGGGAGTAAAACCTAGAGCATGGACTATAGAACCTTGAGCAGGGAATAGAACCTGGAGAAGGGAGTAAAATCTAGAGCATGAACTATAAGAACCTAGAGCAGGGAGTAGAATCTGGATTTTCAAGCTTTTTCCATTTTTAATTTCTCTTAGTATCAAGACGACATTGTGTTAACTATCCAAATCCACATCAATGATTTTATAAGGAAAATTTTCTTTCATCCTTAGAAAGGGAATATTTATATATTTGCAATTTGTTCTCAGCCTAGTTTAAGATGCTTGCTTTTGAATTAATTCAAAAATTCCATATTGATTTAAATTCGTCTGAGACAAAAGGATACATTTATTGTTATTTTGCTAACTTTTGTGATTGTAAATGATATACTTTTAACGAATAACAAGTTACAACGCTATACAAGTTATCCACAAGATTTCAACTTCATAGATGATTCGGCTGAGAATTAATTCATATTTTGTTTTCATACTCTAGGCTCCCTGCAGCTTAATTTTTTTATAATCATTTAATAGATCATTTAAAATTCTTATTTAACGGCCGTATTAACCTTAAAATTGTGTTATTAGATGAGTTTTAACTCGTTTAATGTCTCACGCTACGATATACATTACAGCAAATGTCGTCTTTCTAAAATTGTGATTTGTAAGTTGCTGAGTCTGTCAGGGAACAGTATTTGAAAGGAAATGTTTTATATGAATTTTTACCGCTTTTGACCAACATTAACGACACATATGATTCCCCCAACAGAGGGACAATTAAGTATAATAACGACCTGCTCTACGAAGTTTTCGTGAAAAAATTCCCGCATTGACCTCCCAGTAAAGTATCAAAATTGTAAGATTGCTCTCATCATTAAAGGCTCACACAAATAAAATACTGAAAGGGACTGTATCTAGATTTGACACTTGATTCAAAAAGCGAATCATGCTCGAATCACAAAGGTACCCTTTAAGTCTTCCTTTAAGTCTTTATAGAGTTTAAAA
Source organism: Eurytemora carolleeae (assembly GCF_000591075.1). Lineage (NCBI taxonomy): Eukaryota > Metazoa > Arthropoda > Copepoda > Calanoida > Temoridae > Eurytemora > Eurytemora carolleeae. The sequence goes on from NW_019396168.1 coordinate 110,365, forward strand.
TTGGAAAGTTATATTATCGTTTTTCTGTTTAAAGGGGAGTGTAATTTATGGTGGTTGAACTGAGATTGCAGTATTGAATACATATTTTAGGATTCATTTGAGACATACATGTAAAACGTTTTAAAGATCTATAATTACTGAGTTTGAACACAAAGTCGACGTTCAAAATCATCAATTTGGGTTGGTAAGTTTTGGGAATCATTTTTTTAAATTATTAAATAACAACGACAAAAAATATGGTAAAAATTCCATAGTAAACTAATTAAATGTTTATGAACGTTTCTCAAAAGAAATTTGTCAATAAGTCAATATTAAAATCAATTATTTCGTTCTCATCATTATATCGAATTTTTTATTATTTTATGAATTTGTTCACAGATTTTCATAAATTCTTCAAATGTCGTCTTTTTAATAAAAATTCCAGAAAATCTACATATTCGATGATAAGAGTAAATTTTTAATTTTCAACCTGTTAATCAACTAATTAGTTTAATTTAGAATTGTTGTTACATATTTTGTCGTCGTTATTTAATAATTAAAAAAAATCTCCAAACGTACCCACCCAAATTGATGATTTTGAACGTGGACTTTGCGCTCAAACTCAGTAATTATAGACCTTGAAAACGTTTTATATGTCTCAAATTAATCCTAAAAAATTCTCTACAATGCTGCAATCTTCGTTCAACCATCATACATTGCAGGTCACTCCCTTTAAATATATTTAAATTCTCTAAATTCCCTTCTTTTTCTCTGTTCCAAAAACACGCAAGTCATATTTTAGAGAAACTTCTAATTGAATTGAATTTTAAGTCAGACTTCTATGTTGTGAATCTTGGGATCAATCTCTCAGATTATAGATTATATCTATAGTCTAAAATTGATCTCCAACCTATGCAGATCTACGGGTTAATCTAATCTCTCTTCGATATCCTGTAATCACCCTGCAAGGATAACTTTAATTCAGGTCTCAACTCTCAATCATTGGTTCTAAAATATTTGTCTTGAATTTCATAATTAGCACCGTCTTTAAATACTGGAAACGTTCCCCTTTAGTTCTGAGAAGGAGACCTTGGCATAATATTTTGCTATTTCTAAACTATGAATCTCGTTAATATGATATCAGACATGGAATTCCTGACCTAGGATAAAAAACAGGAATTCGTTTAACAATTCGACAAACAAACACATCGCACACACATTCACAAACTTGTTGCATACGCTATTAAACTCCCCCCCTCTTCTACCAAAAATCTATTTACATATACAGGGTTACCAACAAAGGCGAGACTTAAGATTTTTTAATACTACGATATATAAAGTTTGAATGTCGACTTATTTTCTTAGTGATGTTGTCAAAGGGAATTGATATTAACGAATATGTAGTTGCAGGCAGATTACCGGAAATTTGAAGAAAAAACTAAATAAATTCCGTACCCTGTACCCTGTACGTACAGTTCATACAAACTTGGGAATAGTAAGACGACTAGTAGACTCAAATACTTAGGAACATGAAACATGCAGTGTACAAACAAATATGCATAATGTGGAATTTCCTGTTGGATTTTTACCACAAGGTCTTCAAGACCTTGCATTACATTTATAAAAGGGTCTGTAGCTAGACAGAAATTTAGATAACCATGAATTTAAAGAGTTACATGGCCGATTCACAACGGTAACCGTTGAAACGTTTTAATTATCATTGTGTATCTATGAAAATTATTTAAAAATTGACAAAAAATCTTTCTTTGGATTAAAAACCGCTAAATCTTCCACATTGTGTATTCAAATCATGGTTGAAAAGGTACTGTTGTGAATTGGCCAAATAAAGTCGTATAACGTCAGATCATTCCCTTTAAATACAATAAACAAATAAATATGCTTTTTTAGATCTAGATAAAATGATGATAATAGAACCAGTAAAACAGAGCTGGAAACTTTAGAATAGGATATCCTTAATCTCAATCGGATAATTAATCTGGAGATTAATATGAAGAGGAGAAAAGCAATATTTAATCTGGAGATTAAGAAAAAGAGTGGATCAAGCATTAATCCCGATATTCACCATTCAAAACTTTTATGTTGTAAATCTCAAGGTCAAGCAATAATCTCCATTAAATGCAGATCTCCGGATTAATCTAATTCCTCTTTGATATCTCATGTTAATCTCACCCTATAGGGATTACTTAAATTGAGGCTCAAGTATTAATTTTCAAATTTAAAAGTGTACACTATGGATATCGAGATTAATCAAAACAAATGCTACGTTCAGTGCACATTGTTGAATGTGTACTGGGCAGGATGCCATTTTTTTTATAGTCAAGGACTTTTTAAGTGGTAACCCCCCCCCCTCCCTCTCCCTAACCTTATTCAGATAAAAAATAAGGGGGGGGGGGTAGTATCCATCCCCCCTCCCATTTTTGAGCCCCTTCCGAAGGTCAATAGTAATGAAAGCTAAGGTCAGGAGCAACTGTGGATCAACTCTGAAGATTAAACTGATAACAAGGTTGGATTAACAATTACGATAAACTGTCAGTTAAGATGGTGTCCTCATTAACTACTCTTCAATCTACCAATTAAAGGGACTGTTGGTGGGATTTTAAATGACCTTCCATTTTAAAAAAGAGGGTCACTCCTGATTCACGAATGTACAATTTTTATCTTTTTCTTATATGGTTGTTTTTCTTGATTAAAAAGTGATAAAATCTAACATTTCCTCCATTATAACTCCAGCATAAATCTGGAGATAACTCAATTCAAAAATAATCAGTTTGCAGTTATCAATTCATCATTGACCAAGGAAAGATTTAAAGGGCCGGTGAAGGCTGTGAATCATCTGAAATTACCTCTGCAGTCCCTTTAATGCGGAAATAAATTTTAAAAATAAATTAAAAGTTTTAAACAAATTCCTGAAATAGTACAAATCTTATGATGCTAAAAGCCTATTAAAAAGTTGGAAATGCACTAATTCAAGCGTATTTAACAACATTTTTAAGAAACCCCAGACGTCTTAAAGAAACTGTCATCGTATTTTTAATTGATCCTTCATTTAAAGATTGACAAAGGTATCCTAGAAACCTTAATCTAATAATGTTGAAGATAATTTCGCTTAGCTGGCTTGACGTTTTTAATTCGGATAATTTCTCCAAGAAAGAAATCACTTTTGTAAAGAAACAACACAAAAAAACGTTTTCACAAATAAAAACATTGATATGCAAAACATACTTGATCAGACAAACAAAAGGTTACTATTGTAAATCGGACATTCCACTTTCCATTTTAAGATGACTTGAAATTATGTTTACAAAGGCCGAATTTAAAGAATTTGAGCCACGGCTTAAATTTGAGACGCGGCTCAAATATGGTTGGTTCCACTTTAAATTGTATTCAACGTTTCAAGATTTAAGCCGGCGCTCAATTGGAACCGGTTTTTGGTGGATTTGAAACGAGGCTCAAATTCATTAAATTCTGACACAATCCCCTTAATACTTTATTTATTGGTTTTATTTTCCTGTGTTTCCTGTCATATCCATTAAATAATGTTGATTTGATAAAGCTTCACTATAAGATTAAATAATAACGAAACACCCTTTCCGAAATTTTTAGAAATCACATAACAACATTGAAGATAATTTTAGCAATCATAACAACATTGGAGATAATTTTAGCAATCATAACAACATTAAAGATGATTTTTAGCAATCACTTAACAACATTGGAGATAATTTTGGCAATCATAACAACATTGAAGATATTTTTTAGCAATCACTTAACAACATTAAAGATAATTTTTAGCAATCACGTAACAACATTTGAGATAATTTTAGCAATCATAACAACATTGGAGATAATTTTATTAACACTTTTCTAAACATTAATTTTTGTCTGTAAAGATGTTTGTAAAAATAAATATTCGTTATTTGTAAACAAATGTTAGGGTTCTATAACAATGTTATAGAGATCATCTAATAATCATCAAAATTCCGTATAATCTAGATATTAAGAATGTGTAAGAACATTGTCATTTTTCTTGGTTTAAAAAGTGCTTTCCTGCAGTAGAATTGCGCAAGTCAATTTTAAAAAGAAAATAATCTGTTTTCAAAATTAAAAACATTGATATCTTATTCATACTTGATCAGACAAAGTTTTAAAGGGCACTTCTAGTGCTGTTTAGGGTAGTTGAACTACCGTTAACAGTCCCTTTAAGTCTGAAGATTGGCTAAGCATGTGTTGACATTAAAAATGGGTATTTAATGTTTAATCTTAATTACGCTAACAATAATTTCAAAATAAACTGGTTTGTTTGATTTTCGATATATTTTTTCTGCCTGAAAATACTGAAATGTTGGCTGGGTAAATGTTATAAAGTGGTTTCTGAACCTTGGAATTTACAATTAAATTCTTCACAGCTTAAATACAGGGGGTTTCTCAATAAATTCATATAGGATTTTAGATGGAATCTGAGAATTATCTTTCTAACCCCGCACTCCCTTGTACAGAAGGAGTTGGTCATTTTCATGAAACATTACTTGTACTACTTTATAGCTTCGTAGCTCCTCTATTCTATATCAGGTAGAAATCAGAAATACAAAACTTTTCTTCTTGATAGCATTTCATTAGGAGAAATTATGATTACAAACAATCATTATTTGATCGACGTCACCCCGATGTTTATTACGAGTAAGGACCTCTTTATTTGTTTATTGATCCACCCTGTAGAGTGTACAATCCAGGACAAGTATGTGTATGGTACATAAGCTGTAACATGAGACAGGATAATTTCAATAAGAGCCGATACATCTTAATAAATAAGACAATAGGCCGATAAACATTTGAACTACAGATAGATAGATAGTGTACATGGTCAATATATAGATTAATAGATAGACAGATAGCTTGTAATGCAATATATATACATATATTGGATAAAAATATTGTTTGTCGTAGGATAATATATAGATTAATAGATAGACAGATAGCTTGTAATGCAATAGATATAAATATATTGGATAAAAATATTGTTTTTCGTAGGAAAAAATATAGCTTAATAAATAGACAGATAGCTTGTAATACAATAGATATACATATATTGGATAAAAATATTGTTTTTCGTAGGATCAGATATAAATATCAGATAGAGGAAAGCTCTATCTGATATTTATATCTGATCCTACGAAAAACAATATTTTTGTTGGATAATGATATTTTGTAGTTATTTACATAGATAGATAGATTGTTTTTTCAATAGTTGAACAGATGATATTTTTAGGTTTTGATAGATATCAGATTTTTGGGGGAAAAAGTTTGTTTCCATGAGATAGTTTATAGTTGGGTAAGTATAAGAATTCATTAAGTGAAGCAGTTTGCTCATTATTAAAATCATATTTTAGCCCTTACGAATCGTTTTATTATACCACAGTTTCATGGATATCACTGTATATATGTTATTTGGATAGATAGAAATTGTTGATTTATAGTTGATAAGATAGCATTTGTTGTGCAGAATATGGATCGTAGTGATATTGATATATTATTTTTTGATGGATAGATACATGATAGCTAAATAGATAGTATTTACTCCTGTATAAAAGGTAGAAGGGTAGCTTGAAATAAGATTAGTAAATAAATACCGCATAATTGCTCCTCATTCCTTCATCTTATACTCTTACATGTTGGACCGATCGACAAACTAAAATAAATTCCAGATAATATTTAAATCTTAACTCCTTTTATAAAAGGGGTTTAGTAAAGATGAAAAAATTACGAATTTCTGATATTTTACCGAATACAATTGATTTCTGATATTTTACCGAATACAATTGATTTCTGATATTTTACCGAATACAATTGATTTCTGATATTTTACCGAATACAATTGATTTCTGATATTTTACCGAATACAATTGATTTCTGATATTTTACCGAATACAATTGATTTCTGATATTTTACCGAATACAATTGATTTCTGATATTTTACCGAATACAATTGATTTTCTCATAAAATCAAAACTCAGGAGCTATGAGATTAAAACGCTGCAGATTTGATTGCATGAAACAAGATTGTTAGAAATGCAATTGCTAGAAAAGCAGGTACCTCACATTTATTTAACCCTTTTCGTTCATTTCACGACCCCTCGATCGCAAACGACTTAATCTTGTTATGTCCTGACTTTATCAGAATAAATTCAGAGGTAAGAGGAAATGAAAAATCTGTCTTGTTCTTATTTGGGGTCGAAATTGAAGGCTGACTAACTTTGAATCTAGGACATCTGAGTCGCCTTGCCACCCCACTTCCTCCATCTTGTTACTAGTGTGGACATCTTTGCATTTATTTGAAGATATCCTGCAGTCCNAAGATATCCTAGTTATCCGGGTGTTCTACTGAGGTCGGATTAAAATATATCCTAGTTATCCGGGTGTTCTACTGAGGATGGATTTGATGATATCCTAGTTTATCCGGGTGTTCCACTGAGGACGGATTTGAAGATAACCTAGTTTATCCGTGTGTTCTACTGAGGACGGATTTAAAGATATCCTAGTTTATCCGGGTGTTCTACTGAGGACGGATTTGAAGATAACCTAGTTTATCCGGGTGTTCTACTGAGGACGGATTTGAAGATATCCTAGTTTATCCGGGTGTTCTACTTGACCCTCCCCTGTCACATTGATTCATACGCTCCGTTGGGTTGAGCAACTTCTTAACTCATTTAGGTATTAGGGGCAACAACAGATGTGGTTCATGAAATTGGGGAGGAGGGGGGGGGGCATGATCTTTTTAAACCATAAATTCTGGATGGCTTTTTTTCGGGGAAAAAATGGAAATTTTTAGGAGGACCCCTGAATATAAGTGTTAAGTGTGTACCCAGTCTGAGCGCGAGTTGAGGCGCAGGGTTCAAATCTAGGGGGTTCAGTCAGTTTAAGGGTAGCAGTGTAGTCTAAGAGATATACAAGTTTATTTTGGTGCTGTTTCGAATATTAAACAATAAATATTCGGCCATTTTTGGGAATTAAATGTGATAAAAGATATAATTTATTGACAAAATATAAAATACGATCAGTGAAAAAAAAGTAAAGAAAAAAACCTAATAAAAATAATAACACTGGAATTGTCAATACATTTAAATATATTGTTATCTCCTATTTTCGCAAGATGGGTCTTATCTTTGCAATATCTATTTCCAAGTAAGATTAAATATTTGGTCATATAGAAATCTGACATGGTTTTAATTTTAACTCCGCTTTTTAAAAAGTTATGAAACGTAACAAAAGCAAAAGATAAGGAGTTACGAGGTCAAAAAGTTCCAACTGTAATTTTGCATACATTTAAAAAAATATTTTTTCTTGGAATCTAGAGCGCTTTGCACCCTTTTTCATATGAACATTTTTGGCTTTTAACTTTGAACTTTTTGGCCGGAAACCTTCTCTAGGGTCATGTGAGTTGCCATAAAAAATGTGGCCCGATCGGTGTTGACGTTTTAAAGTTTATTGGATACAATAAGACAGACAAGCAAAGTATATATTTATAACTTTATATACTTGGTTTTGCAAGATGGATCTAATCTTTACAATTTCTTTGGGAGTTCGTTGAACAACAAATCTTAAACAATTGGAAAATGGAACACTCTTACTTTTCCTTCGAAGATTGTTGCAAGTTGGACAGTAGGGAAATGTTTAAAGAATTTATTGTTTATATAAATTATACATAAAATGATTTAAGAAAGTACAATTATTCGTCAAGAAAAAATTTAACTTAACTCTGATAATATCTTTACTATGCGAAAGTAATGTTGGGTGAAAAACCACGCCAGGCAAAAAATGACAGCATTTAAATGCTCTTGTCTTTGAGAATATTTTAGGATTAGCCACTAACCATGAGCCTTTAATGACGACATTTTTCATATATATTTATTTATATATATTTATTTTTATATAGAAAAGCAGGTACCTCACATTTATATTTGCATTTTTTCTTACAATATGGGTAAATCATAACTTAACCTTACAATTTATAAACTTAAGGTCTAAAGACCGGGGCTCTAGATTCTAAGTTGAAACTCCAAGAAGTGAAAGAGGTTAAACCATGGCGTCCAATTGATGAAGTTCGGCTCCAAGAAGTTGAAGAGCTAAAACTTCAACAAAGGACTGAACCTGGACTCCAACAAGTTTCAGAGCTTCAAGCTAAACCTGGACTCCAACAAGTTTCAGAGCTTCAATCTAAACCTCGACTCCAACAAGTTTCCAAGCTTCAATCTACACCTCGACTCCAGCAAGTTTCCAAGCTTCAAGCTAGACCTGGAGCTAAGAAAACTGGACTAGTTCTACAGAAGGTTCATCTAGAAGGACCAGAGCAGGGATATAACCTGGATCTAGTGACCAGTAAGAACGTCAAGGTTGTCAAGGAGACCCTTCAGCAAGTTGGGGAAATTCCCCTTCAAGAGGTTAAAGTTGTAAATCAAGGAAGACAGAAAGGGGATAGCCTGCTTTTACCAACTTATCATGTAAGAAACGTTTTTTTGTAACGCCCTTTTAACGCTCTTAAGGAAGCGAAAACAAATTCAAAGGAACTGATTACTCGTAACAAATTCGTATTTTCTAATCCCTATATTTTTGCAACCTTATGGTACAGACCTTTGCTATTTCTAAAGTCGACGACATCATAGTCGCAAAGATAAAAGGATTGAAATATTAGAGTTTGTAGCAATTAATCAGCTTCTTTGAAAAAATCCAAATAAGGATTGCACAATCTATTATTTAGAAGAAAAAACTCCAAAATAAAACTATCCGAAAGCATAAAGAAAGGACCAAGGTGGAAAAGCAAAGAAAACTGGACACACTCAGAACAATTTTGCATTTTTGAAATGAATTGAATCTTTGCCACAAACTCTTATATTCTTATCACTATATCTTTGCAACCCAATGTCGTAGACCTAGATATTCAAAACTGTGAATTCTGTTAAGTCAAATAATCTAATTTCGAAATATAAAAGGTTTACAGCAAGAAATCCAGATATAGGGATTAGAAAATTTGACTTTGTGGCAACGACTCAATTCCTTTGAAAAATACAACTCTAATATAGTTGTATTATGACTTATAATTTCTTCTAAAAGAAAGTTAGCATTTGCTATTTGAAATATTTAATTATACATTTTCTGCTTTAAGGATTACGTGGATTTAACGGTTCTGTCAATATTTTTGATAGCTTTTTCTTTCGATCACAATTTGACCCATTAAATATAATTGATTAGCCTTTTTCTTAAATACTTGTTGGTGATGAATACGTTATGAATGAAAAAGTATAGAATAAACAAACTGTAAGTTTAAAGAATGTTGAATTATAGACCAAAACACGTTGGATTACAAATAAAAAAGCCGAACTCTGGTTAGTCCGGGGTGGGATTGAGTTCCATTAAAAAGTCATGACATTAAAGGCATTCCCTATCAACTTCACTACTGCAGGAATCCAGACACAAGCAGACGACTTTTTCACAAAATAGAAAATCAGCTGACAAACTGCAAGCACTCAAAAATATCAATAAATCCTCTGAACTTCCTGATTATAACAAGGGAGCAACAGTTTTCATGAAAAAAAGTTTTGTTTCATTTAGGACCATTTTCTTAAAATTATATATGATTAGATGCATGCTGTTTATTAAAAAAACTTGCCTTTTTTTCTTTCTTACATTTAGGGTACTAAGCAAGTAAAAACAGTAGTTTCTGAAGTAGTGAATTCTGTTCTGGTGTATTTTTTGTCCGAGATCATAACTCATAAATAGTGTTGTGCCTTTGGGTTTTGGGTCGTTTTTTGTTTTTATTTTCTTTCTATTTCTATTAGAGTAAAAAAGAAGAAATCTATTTATAAAAGTGTATTTTAAATATTAATTTTTCTTACACTTTGTCAAATTTTTTCTATTTTTACACTACGTCAAATTTTTTTCTATATCTATTTCTATTAGTGTAAAAAAGAACAAATCTATTTATAATAGTGCATTCTAAATATTAATTTTTCTTAAACTATGTCAATTTTTTTCTGATTTTACACTATTTCAATTTTTTTTCTATATCTATTTCTTTTAGTGTAAAAAAGAACAAATCTATTTATAATAGTGTATTCTAAATATTAATTTTTCTTACACTTTGTCAAATTTCTTCTATTTATACACTACGTCAAATTTTTTTCTATATCTATTTCTATTAGTGTAAAAAAGAACAAATCTATTTATAATAGTGCATTCTAAATATTAATTTTTCTTAAACTATGTCAAATTTTTTCTGATTTTACACTATTTCAATTTGTTTTCTATATCTATTTCTATTAGTGTAAAAAAGAACAAATCTATTTATAATAGTGTCTTCTAAATATTAATTTTTCTTACACTATGTCAAATTTTTGCCCTAGCAGAAAAAAAGAAAAAACGACCCAAAAACGATGTAAAAACAAACGTGTCTTAATGTTTTTTTAGGTCAAAGATATATTGCTAAGTTTAATAAAATCGAAGTTTAACATTCCAAAACTCTTCACCAATTTGCCTTTAATATTGATTAAGGAACTCTGCATAATGATTAAATATTCCTAGTTTGGTTTATCAAATCTTAAATTGAATAGTAGGTTTAATATTGATTAAGGAACTCTGCAGAATGATGGAATATTCCTAGTTTGGTTGATCAAATCTTAAATTGAATAGTAGGTTTAACTTCTAGGCAAAGCAGGGTTCTAAAGTTGATTAAGGAACTCTGCAGAATCATGGAATATTCCTAGTTTGGTTTATCAAATCTTAAATTGAGTAGGTTTAACTTCTAGGCAAAGCAGGGTTCTAAAGCTAGAAATCTAGATTATCAGTGGCATAGAAATTAAAAAGTTTCATGTCGACGTTAACGTCTCATTTATAGGGGTTAGAATTAAATGATGAAAGCATGTTCACTTTTCATTAATTTCAAATCTGTTGCTTCCTGGATAGATGAGTGAGGTTTATCATGAGAAAAAACTGAGAACAAAGATGGTCTTACCAGGAGACAGGGTGGATAGAACAGGGTAAGTACTGGACAGGGTGGATAGAACCGGGTAAGTACTGGACAGGGTGAATAGAACAGGTAATTACTGGACAGGGTAAATAGAACAGGGCAAATACCGGACAGGGTGGGTAGAATAGGTAAGTACTGGACAAGGTGAGTAGAACAGGGCAAATACTGAACAGGGTGGATTAGAACAGGGCAAGTACTGGACAGGGTGAATAGAACAGGATAAGTTCTGGACAGGGTGAATAGAACAGGGTAAGTACTGGACAGGGTGAATAGAACAGGGTAAGTACCGAAGAGTGAATAGAACAGGGTAAGACAGAGTGGATAGAACAGGGTAAGTACTGGACAAGGTGAATGGAACAGGGTAAGTACTGGACAGGGTGAAATGAACAGAGTAAGTACTGGACAGAGTGGATAGAACAGAAGTTCTAGACATATTGGATAGAGCAGGGTAAGTTTTACCACTTGCCCAAATTTTTCTTTCTACTTTACATGACCCTAGGTATGGTTTATATGGTTGCTCAAATTTACAAAAAGTGTGTCTCACAAATTTTGAAAATCCACGAAACCCAAATTTTAAATACGCAAAATTTGGTAAAATTGCATCGAAGAGAAAATATCCTAGTCTATGTTATAAAGCTCTCTGTAAAGTTTAAGTAAATTGGTAGATTTTGGACAGAACTTGCTTTACATACTGCAGTCCCCTTGAGCCCCATTAATTTAAATTCTTCTGACATAGTAGATAAACATGGATTCAAATTGATCTGGTCCGCCATGATTTAGTGACGGAGTAGATAGACATGGAGATAAATTGATCTGGTCCGCCATGATTTAGTGACGGAGTAGAAAAAAATGGAGATAATGGATCTGTTCCGCCAGATCACATGACTCAGTGGCGAGTATTTAGAAATAGAGGAAAAATCGAACTAGTCTGCCTTGTAACATATGTCTAAGCTACAGTTAAAACATTACTTCATTTAGAAAGAAAGAATCTAAAGATTGTCTTGTGAGCCGAGTTTAAGAAAAAGAACCCACTCTCAATCAATTTAGAATAATAGCTTTTAAAAATGACCTTGTATTGCATTATCTTTATCAACATTATTTTCTCCTGGACAATGATTACAAGGACATTTTTATTATGCACATTTTGGACTCAAAGTCTGTAATCAATGCAGGTCACGTGATAAAGTGGACTGCCTCATTTTCCTCTCTTTATTTCTGCTCTGTCTCTAGTACTTCAGTGAGTTCAGTGAGTTCAGTGAGTTCAGTGAGTTCAGTGAGTTCAGTGAGTTCAGTGAGTTCAGTGAGTTCAATAAGTTCAGTGAGTTCAGTGAGTTCAGCGAGTCCAACGAGTTCAGCGAGTTAAGTGAGTTCAGTGAGTTCAGTGAGTTCAGTTAGTTCAGTGCGTTCAGTGAGTTCAGTTAGTTCAGTTAGTTCAGTGAGTTCAGTGAGTTCAGTGAGTTCAGTGAGTTTAGTGAGTTCAGTGAGTTTAGTGAGTTCAGTGAGTTCAGTGAGTTCAGTGAGTTCAGTGAGTTCAGTGAGTTCAGTGAGTTCAGATAGTTCAGAGAGTTCAGTGAGTTCAGTGAGTTCAGTAGTTCAGTGAGTTCAGTGAGTTCAGTGAGTTCAGTGAGTTCAGTGAGTTCAGTGAGTTCAGTGAGTTCAGTGAGTTCAGTGAGTTCAGTGAGTTCAGTGAGTTCAGTGAGTTCAGTGAGTTCAGTGAGTTCAGTGAGTTCAGTGAGTTCAGTGAGTTCAGTGAGTTCAGTGAGTTCAGTGAGTTCAGTGAGTTCAGTGAGTTCAGTGAGTTCAGTGAGTTCAGTGAGTTCAGTGAGTTCAGTGAGTTCAGTGAGTTCAGTGAGTTCAGTGAGTTCAGTGAGTTCAGTGAGTTCAGTGAGTTCAGTGAGTTCAGTGAGTTCAGTGAGTTCAGTGAGTTCAGTGAGTTCAGTGAGTTCAGTGAGTTCAGTGAGTTCAGTGAGTTCAGTGAGTTCAGTGAGTTCAGTGAGTTCAGTGAGTTCAGTGAGTTCAGTGAGTTCAGTGAGTTCAGTGAGTTCAGTGAGTTCAGTGAGTTCAGTGAGTTCAGTGAGTTCAGTGAGTTCAGTGAGTTCAGTGAGTTCAGTGAGTTCAGTGAGTTCAGTGAGTTCAGTGAGTTCAGTGAGTTAATTGAGTTCAGTTCGAGTTCAGTTAGTTCAGTTAGTTCAATTAATTCAGTGAGTTCAGTGATGAGTTCAGTGAGTTCAGATAGTTAAGTGAGTTCAGTTAGTTCGGTGAGTTCAATTAGTTCAGTTAGTTCTGTTAGTTCAGTTAATTCAGTTAGTTCAGTTAGTTCAGTTAGTTCAGTTAGTTCAGTTAGTTCAGTTAGTTCAGTTAGTTCAGTTAATTCAGTTAGTTCAGTTAGTTCAGTTAGTTCAGTTAGTTCAGTTAGTTCAGTTAGTTCAGTTAGTTCAGTTAGTTCAGTTTGTTCAGTTAGTTCATTGCACCAAATTCATTAGAACTCTTTACAATGGGACAACATATTATACTTAGAGTAATTGAGCTTAACAAATCCTATTTAGCTGAAATATACACTGCAGTCTTTAGAACCTTTCCGACAGTACAGTGAAAACTATATAACTCTGGAATGGAAAGACGACATTTAAGCCCAAGTTATGACGTAAAATAGTGTAAAATGAAGATGAGACATAGCAATTGTGCAGAATTATTATGAACAGACCCATTTCACTTAATAAGTGATTTGATAAGTTACTAGTTCTACTATTTGGTTTGTAACATCAAATAAACTTTTACTATTATTTAAATGTCGTCTTCCTTTTCCACAGTTCTGGTTCTTACTCAGTGTAAAAGATGAGGATTTCTATTACGAATTGAAATGTTTTTTATAAAAATTGTAATTAGACAGAAATTTCACATTTATATTTAAAAAGGACGTAAAATGTATTCGGGTTTAAAGAAAATAAATAAATGTGTTTAGGGTTAGAAGCTCTAGAGTAATAAATGTGTTTAGGGTTAGAAGCTCTAGAGTAATAATTGTGTTTAGGGTTAGAAGCTCTGGAGTAATAAATGTGTTTAGGGTTAGAAGCTCTAGAGTAATAAATGTGTTTAGGGTTAGAAGCTCTAGAGTAATAAATGTGTTTAGGGTTAGAAGCTCTAGAGTAATAAATGTGTTTAGGGTTAGAAGCTCTAGAGTAATAATTGTGTTTAGGGTTAGAAGCTCTAGAGTAAGAAATGTGTTTAGGGTTAGAAGCTCTAAAGTAATAAATGTGTTTAGGGTTAGAAGCTCTAGAGTAATTATTGTGTTTAGGGTTAGAAGCTCTAGAGTTCAAGAGAATCTTCAAGAAGTTCGACCAGTGTATGTTCCTGCAGTATCAGTTACTAGGTAGAAATAACATTATTAAAGGGACTGTAAGCGTAATTTCAACTCCTACTCATGAAAATATGACAATGCACGATTTATTTTTAACGTGAAAAGTGATTATTTCTGTTAATTATTCCATTCTTTCTTATAAGCATGAAATGCGCAAGTCAATGTTGCAGAGAAACCACAAAATAAACAGGTTTTAAAAAAATGAAGTTCCAATTCATACTTAATCAGACAAAGCTTTGAAGGCCGGATACTGTTTTAAATCGGAAATTGTCATCTTTGCACGGGAGGTCACTTGAAATTACTTTAAAACATCATTTATCAAAAAATCTTTATAATTTATTTTCTTGTTTTTTGAGTTAAAAAGTAAGTTAAATAATTTGTCTCTTTTGATGTAAAATTATGTACATAAACTTTATTTTTCTCATGACAAGTCAGAATTTGGATACTATTTGAAGTTAAAGTATTTCAAATGCTCTCAATTAATGTCTTATGTCTAAAAATGGGCTATTTAGTTCAACATGCAACACTTTTAAAACAGTAAGTCACAAAGTCACATAGATGTGATTGCAATTATGAACAATGTACAATGTACTTGCTAACATGTATTAGTTTAGTTTGTTTAATGATGCTGGGTTACCAAGGAAAAAGTCTACTGATTTTGATAAGGAGTTTCAGGATAATACTCGGGTAAGATAGTCAGTCAAACTTCAAAATTGGTTTAGGATTGAGAAACACTATTTTCAGCTCATACAGTTATCTATATTAAAGAAGTTTCCTGAAGGGGAAGGGGGTGGAACTTTTGAAGCTTTGCATGGTATGAAAACTGGGTTTTCGAGATAAAGTTTTTTTTCGAAAATTCCTACAATTATGATTTAGCGATACAATTTGGGGAAAAATGTCGGGAAAAATGCCTTTGCATTAATTAATTTAAATCTTTCATGGACTTTCCTTCAAAACTGCAGAAACTTTCATTCTATCCCGAACACGGAATCAAATAGAAATACGTTGAGGTTCTGGAGAAAGTGAACTCTGGTTCTGAAAGTTATGACAATTCTATTGAGAAGAGGAAAGCTGGAACGTACAGTGTACAGGGGGATGGTATAACAGTAGAAGAATCTGGAAGCACTGAATATGGTCAGTTTAGCTCCTCTGGATCCTCCCTAGCTGGTCAGGACACTAGTGGGAAGAATACTCAGATTATTATTACCCTCAACAATAATCCAAGTATACAGGTAATGCACTTTTTCTAGAGCGCATGATGTTTCAGTTCCAGAGGTTTAAAATCTTGTAAAAGATTTAACTTGAAACAAACAGAAGATTTATTTTATTTTTGAGATTCCAATTATTTGATTTTTGATGTTTTACAGGATTTGCGCACAATTTCTTTATAAATTTGTTACATTAAATATTTTGAAGGTCTTCCGAGAGAAGCAAACAGATAAATCTGATCCCAAACATTATCCTAAGCCTCCAACTATTCTAACAACAGTGAGACCTTCCTACACCACTACTAGACCAGGTCCTCCTTCACCTCCAGCTCCTCCTCCACTCACTTCTCCAGTTTCCGAATATACAGTAACGAATGACTATGAGGATGATGAAGATGATGATAAGATAATAGCTGCGGTGGAAGCAGAAGATTACTACTTTGATAGTTTTGATAATACCAGGCAAACAAGTAGCGGTCAACTAACCGACAGCTATGGAGTTCCTTTATCCAAAAAGACAACAAAAAGACCTGTAGATAACAGCATACAAGGATCTAGGGCGGGCAGAAGAAGATTCAACCAAGGCTCAAGAAGCAACCAAATAACTTCAGACACTCTTCAATCAAGTTTTGATAATGCGTTTGATCCAGGTTTGGTTGTTCAAGAGTTACTTCCTCCCCTGGAAACTCCTGACTCTAATTCACCTCAGAACAAATTAACTTTTACTTTGCCTAAACTGATTCCCCCTTCTTCATCTCCTTCTAAAATAAACCCTTATAACTCCCAGCCCTTGACAGTTACATTAACAACTCCTGACCCAACAGATGCATCAGAACCATTCACTTCCTTCTTCGGTTCAAACTCTATTCCATCTCCCCCTGCCCCTCCTCCTTCACCACCCCCTTCATACTACACTGCACCATCTCAGTCTACTCCTGAACCATTTCAAAGACCGATTATACCTTCACTTCAATCAGGACCTTCTCCTCCTTCACCTTTACCTTCTTACTACACTGCCCCTATTGCACCACCTATTTCTCCATCTGTTCAGTCTGGTCCAGCTCCACCCTCCCCTCCTCCTTCCTACTACACTGCCCCTATTGCACCCCCAATTTCTGCATCTGTTCAATCAGGTGCATCTCCACCCTCCCCTCCTTCTTCTTACTACTCTGCACCTAGCCAACAAATTCCACCACCAATTGCCCCATCTACCCAATTTGGCCCTCCACCACCTTCCCAACCATCCACCTATTATTCTGCACCTATATCTCCTTCCGTCCAATCAGGTCCTGCTCCCCCCTTACCTCCTCAAACATCATACTATTCGCCACAAACTCAACAAATATCTCCATCTGCTCAATCAGATCCTTCTCCACCCTCAATACCGCCATCATCATACTACTCCACACCAAATCAACCAATTGCACCTTCACCTCAATCTAGTTTTGCACCTTCGTTACAGCCAAATCCTCCTCAACAATCACATACTCCTCCTCAACAGTTTGCCCCTGTGGGTCCCCCCAAGCAGTTCTACAATAGTCCCTCTTCCGACTTATCTGCTCCAGTAGACAACTCTTACTCTGCTCCTAGAGCTCCTGTTATCCAACCAGATGAAACACCATGGCAACCTTCCAAACCTCAAGATGATAGACCATCCTACAAACCTCCTCAAGATGATAGACCATCCTACAAACCTCCTCAAGATGATACTAAGCCATCCTTTGCCCCACCTGCATCTAATGACAACTCAGTAAGCAGCGGAGATATACATTACCATATTCACGTTGGTAACACTCAGGAACTAAAGGATATTCAAGCTCAGTTTGGAGATTCAGTTGAATCCAACCCTCCAGCCCCTCCACCAAGAGTAAGACCACCTCCACCTACGCGAGCTCCAGCTCCCCCTCTAACTAGAGCACCTGCTCCTCCTCCTATAAGAACAAGAGCACCCCCGCCCCGGCCCTATAAAATCCAGTATATACCCCAAACTGTTCAAATTTTACAAAACCCCCGACCTCAATATCTATCTAAACCTGTTCGATACCTAACCAGGCCAGCTCGGGATCAGAATAGCGATGAAACATGGAAAAGCAAATTAGAGGTGAGCTTTCTGTCTTTTAATTACATTCTTTAGGCTATTTCTGTTTCTTGAGCGTAAAGGGACTGTAAGCGTAATTTTAAGTGACCCTCCATGCAAAGATGACAATGCCTTATTCAAAACGTTACCCTTTAAACCCTTATATGATCAATATGTAAATATATTGTGGTTTTTCTTTTTTTACAAGTGTTGAATTCTGATAATTCCTTTATGTTTTCCTGCGTCGAAAAATAATCAATGACTATAGGTTGTAATATCTGAATGATTTGTTTTAAATTACATTGACTTTTTTACGATCCGAGTCGTTTTGTTGCTACTTTCTGAGTTTGTAAGGACGCTAAAACGTTCTTCGGTTTAAGTAGTTTTTAACAATTTTCTCCTTATAGACGCAACAGATAGAAGTAAGATTATAAGTAGCGATCAAAAGCGCTGATTTTTCGCCGTAAGCCTACACCATCTTTCATTTTTCGAGAACTGTTGTGAATCGGGTATGGCCCTATTTGCATGCAGTTACTTAAACTAACTCTTTAAAAAAACTGACTCCATTTAAAAGTTTTTCAGAGGAGCAATGAGGTAGATATCATCGTTTTCTGTTTTTCATAATAACTTCTGTCACTTTAACAGGGAAACTGTATTTGTAAATAATGAATTGATATCTTCTTAATTTTACAGGAGTCCTTTATAAATCTGGCATGCAGGTTTCTTAATGCAGGGTCACTTTTAATTATGTCGACAATCCCTTAAAACTGTTCTATTTCAGGAGATGACCAACCTAAAATGTGTTTTCTGGTGTGCTTTTCAAACCAAGGGTTCTCAACCTTCAGACCACAAATAAACATGGATTTGGAGAACAAATCTGTTAAACGGAAAATCTATGAAAAGTCTATCTTTTGTTTAAGTTGCTCATTGTTAAATAATATTGAGGTTTCTCTGATAGAAAGTTAATAATTTTGTTAACTGTTCAAGCATGATTAGTTTAAAATACCATTACCTTATTTCTTGTATGAAGGGCAGACATAAAGGAATTCTGAAAAGGGGGCGGGGAAATAACAACTGCCCCCTCCCCCTCAGGGCCTTCCATTAAATTTTGGTGCAAAAGTTCGAATAAAAGTTGTCCTGTTTTATTTAAGTCTTTAAATCGACATTTTGAGATCCCAAGTTTGACTCTTTTCCGATATGTCCATTGTACAATGTAAGCAGTACATGGATACCTGAATTTAAAAAAAAATCATGATTTGAGGTTGTTTAAAACAGCTCTTAAAAAAAATATTGAAACATGTTCTATATGTTTATCTAAAGCTTTTGAATAAAGTATAGTATTTTTAAAATTAAAAACATTATGTCTTGTTATTCATCATTTAGTAGATACTATGTATTATTTTCTGCTGTTATTAAAGTTCTATTGTTATTTGCTTTAACACTGTTGTTAAACAAACTTTAAATAAAATACTTTTAATTATAAAGTAAAAATGTTTTCTTATTTATAAATCTAAAATATATAAAATGTTTACTTCTCTATAATTGTATAATAAAAATACCGCGTAAAGCGTCAGGGGAATTTCAATCATTATCCCTTCGAAGAGTTAAATGCAGGATTCACAACAGTGACCTTTCTAACCTTTATCCGAGTATAATAACTAACAGTGAGTAAGATATTTTCGATTTTTTCTATCTTACATTTATTATTTATAGTTATTAATTTCCAGAAAGAAAACTAGTATTATCTTTATTATTCATGTTCTCATACAGGAATCAAAGATAACGTCGAGGGCCACTATGTCATCAGTTCCTTAATATCTCATGTTTATTGGTACTCCCTGTAGGTGATACTGTGACAAGGTTTGACAGACAACACTGCGGACAGATATCCTACTATTCCAATATTAATCCAGCTCTAGGAGACATTAGACCTGCATAATCTCATATTTAAGTCTGTCCTATTCTACAGGGAATAGATGAGAACACATCATAGGTTTAACATTCTTATCAACGGTAATTATCTATCCTGTATCCTTACATCGTTTATCCAGTATCCACGTATCCTGTATCCTTACATTCTTTATCCATTATCCACGTATCCAGTATCCTTTATATTTTATCTCCGTATCTATTATACTGGTTAATTAATCCGGCTGAAGATCTAGTCCTATAACGCAGTGCAGATAAATTTTACGAAAGGTTTGGCAAGAAATATAAAAGATTAAGAATGAGAAGAAGAAGATGTAAAATTTGGATTCTATTCAACTAAACACTCCAGATCCTTCAGCAGAACTACTGCAGATAGACCAGGCAAAAAGAAGATCAGGATAATCAACTCCCCCCCACCCCCACCCCCTTCATTCTAAAATGAATAAAAGTTAACTATCGAATGGTTAAGTGATGCCAAATTTAAAATTTGGCTGATTTGCAAAAATGATACCTTATAATGCGCATAAATATAATATATATATAATATGAAATGAGGATAAAGGGAGGAGAAAGTAATAAGGGTTATAAAGTAAAGGATAGGGACAAGTTAATAGGGAGAAGGATGGTGGGTAGAGGGAAGGAGCATGGTTAGGGATAAGAGGGTGAAAGGGGTATATATAAGGCCTGGATACGGAAACCAGACAAGAGGTGTAGATGGATAAGGGACAGAAGGAGGTAGCTAGGGGGTGATAAGGGAAAGGAGGTGGCAGGGGGTTTGGATAAAGGACAGGAGAAGGACAGGGTGTTTAGATGAGGGACAAGAGGGGAGAGGGGTGTTTAGATTAGGAACGGGTTGGGGTGGAGCGGGGTTGTATGAATGAGGGACAGGAGTGTGGGCTCATACGGATGAGGGACAGAAGGGGNTCCGGATCCGGATTCGGTTCCATATAATACCGGTTTCGGGTCCGGAAAACTTTAAAAGCGGATTTTTTTCCTGTCTTACAATAAAAACAAGCTGTGAATAAATTGAGAAAAGATATTATTTGAAATTATTAAAAAAGAGACGAATACGGTCAGAAATTGCAGAGTTATTGACAATGTCGTGTATATACCTTCTATTGATGACGGATAAAGGTTGACAAATGCTAGGCGAAGCAGGATAATTCAATATTGTGTCAGTAGGTGTCACTTGTTTCAATTCTAGGTTCAAACTTCTCAAGTATACCAGAGAACTTTTCCAACAATAATAATAGGTTAGAATATTTATTTACAGGGTGGGTCTAAAATACAGTAGTAACCTTAGTTTTCAACCTGTTTCAGTGGTGCAAACAAACACCTTAATGATGTATCAACAAATTGTTTGTTCCGTTAAACAATCAAGGATTTCGGAAACCTTATTTGTAAATACTATTTACAAATTGATTTAAAATTAAGGCATTACTACTGATTTTTTATAACTTTGTGTTTATGTTAAATTTTTCAATCAATAGATGGGATAAAAACACGAGTTCTGGGTTCCAATAATCAGACCTTGCAAGCTTCAGGAGAGGTAACCAATACCAATCATCTTCTAGTACTAAAGTTACTTAATCCGCATTCTGTTCTCGTCCCCGGAAACTCATAGTATGCCCTACACAGATCTGGTTCCTTATTCCCTATCTCCAAGTTCATGTTCCTCTTCTCCGTTCTAGTTCTTCTATTCCTATTCCTGGTTCCTTTTCTCCGTTCTAGTTCTTCTATTACTAGTCCTTGTTCCTCCTCTTTGTTCTAGTTCTTCTATTCCTATTCCTGGTTCCTTTTCTACGTTCTACTTCTTCTATTCCTATTCCTGGTTCCTCTTCTCCGTTCTACTTCTTCTATTCCATATACAGGGTGTCCCACGAAACATGAGGTGTTTAGATGAGGGACAGGAGGGGGGGGGGTGTATGGATGAGGGACTGCGGATCTACGTGTTTAGTTTTCTTTACATATATATATATTCCAGTAGATGAGAGAACACAGATCAAACAACATCAAACAGAAAAACAAACTAAACACAATTAGGAATAAAAATAAAATATTTGAAATAACAACCACAATCTTTTCCAAATAGAGAATCGACATTTACCCCTTTTCTAACCTTTAACAAACTTTTAAACATGTGAACATTTTGAAACTTGAAACCTGAATATTTCACACACCTTTATTTAAACATGTGAACATTTTGAAACTTGAAACCTGAATATTTCACACACCTTTATTTAAACATGTGAACATTTGGAAACTTTAAACCTGAATATTTCACACACCTTTATTTAAACATGTGAACATTTGGAAACTTTAAACCTGAATATTTCACACACCTTTATTTAAACATGTGAACATTTGGAAACTTGAAACCTGAATATTTCACACATCTTAATTTAATTTAATTTAATTTAAGTAATCTTAAATCAAATAGGGTTCATTTAAGGTCGCAATCAAGAAGCACAGTCTAAAAAAAAAAAAAAATTGAATAGAAAAAGAATTTATCTTGGTAAAATTACAGGTAAACTGTACCGGTAGCAAAGAAGAGGGAAAAAAATAAAAAGAAAAAAAGGACAAAGGGAGAAAAAAGAATGAAAAAAGTACAAACACAAAAGGACAACAAAAAGAGGAAAAACAGGAAAAAAATACAAAGAAAAGAAAAAAGGACAACAAAAAGGAAGATAAGAAAAAAGTACGGAACAGAAAATGAGGACAACAAATAGAAGGAAAAAATTAAAAAGAAAAGAAAAAATAGGACAGCCAAGAGAGGAAGAAGAGAGAAAAAAGGACAACAAAGAAGGGAGAACAAGAAAAAATAGTGCAATAAAAAGAAAAAAAGGACAACAATGAGAGGAAGAAGAGAAAAAAAGTACAAAGAAAAGAAAAAATAACAACAAAAAAAAAGAAAGAGGAAAAATAGTGCAATGAAAAGAAAAAAGGACTACAAAGAATGGAAGAATAGGAAAAAATAGTGCAAAGAGCTAAAGAGAATATCTCAGCAACATCTTAAATGTTATTAAAAATAAATGCATTTTGATTAGTTGGTTTTTCAAACCGATCTTTTTTTAAATTATCAGAATCTGATTTTTGTTTTATTCATACTCCTTTATTGGTTAAAAGATAAAACATATTTTGAATTTAACTATTTTTGCAGAGTTAGAAATGAGCGGAACCAAGACCTGTGTGGTAATCTGTAACCATTGCAGTAACGAGGTAAAGCTGAACTTTTTCATAACAAAGAAATTTCAATTCATGAAACTGTTTTTTACCTGTCTCGTAATCGTTAAAACAGGAAGCAATTAACTAAATATTTTTAAATCTAATAATTTGATAGCATTGATATTTATGCATTCCAAAGAACCAGGCAAAAATGAAAAAAATGTCTGCATATTGTAACAAAAATAAATATTTTTAATTTAAAAAAAAAAGATTCCACTTAATTTTTTAATCTTTTCATCTATTGATTTTGGCTGCACGTTGGTTTTTCCTTTTATATTATCAAGTTTAAAGATTTAGTTGCTTAAATTTTTAAATATTTAGTTTTAATTCAGTATCCGGATCCGGATTCGGTTCCATATAATACCGGTTTCGGGTCCGGAAAACTTTAAAAGCGGATTTTTTTCCTGTCTTACAATAAAAACAAGCTGTGAATAAATTGAGAAAAGATATTATTTGAAATTATTAAAAAAGAGACGAATACGGTCAGAAATTGCAGAGTTATTGACAATGTCGTGTATATACCTTCTATTGATGACGGATAAAGGTTGACAAATGCTAGGCGAAGCAGGATAATTCAATATTGTGTCAGTAGGTGTCACTTGTTTCAATTCTAGGTTCAAACTTCTCAAGTATACCAGAGAACTTTTCCAACAATAATAATAGGTTAGAATATTTATTTACAGGGTGGGTCTAAAATACAGTAGTAACCTTAGTTTTCAACCTGTTTCAGTGGTGCAAACAAACACCTTAATGATGTATCAACAAATTGTTTGTTCCGTTAAACAATCAAGGATTTCGGAAACCTTATTTGTAAATACTATTTACAAATTGATTTAAAATTAAGGCATTACTACTGATTTTTTATAACTTTGTGTTTATGTTAAATTTTTCAATCAATAGATGGGATAAAAACACGAGTTCTGGGTTCCAATAATCAGACCTTGCAAGCTTCAGGAGAGGTAACCAATACCAATCATCTTCTAGTACTAAAGTTACTTAATCCGCATTCTGTTCTCGTCCCCGGAAACTCATAGTATGCCCTACACAGATCTGGTTCCTTATTCCCTATCTCCAAGTTCATGTTCCTCTTCTCCGTTCTAGTTCTTCTATTCCTATTCCTGGTTCCTTTTCTCCGTTCTAGTTCTTCTATTACTAGTCCTTGTTCCTCCTCTTTGTTCTAGTTCTTCTATTCCTATTCCTGGTTCCTTTTCTACGTTCTACTTCTTCTATTCCTATTCCTGGTTCCTCTTCTCCGTTCTACTTCTTCTATTCCATATACAGGGTGTCCCACGAAACATGACAATTAATGTATGATTGTGAATGTCTTCTTCCATATAATTGTTAAGTTGTGTGATACCATAAAACATATTATAAAACATTACGAGGCATTTATACTAGAGGAAAGTTGATTTCAAAACAATTAAAATATATTTTGGATTGACAGATATTTTAATTTAAAAAGGCTCCATCAACAAATATGAAATCGAAATACACTGGGTATTTACAGTACATTTATAACGTACAACAATACTCAAAATTTGAAAGCATGTTTTTTTTCACTTGCAGCATGGCAGCTAGACAAACAAGATTTCTTATCAGAGAAAAAGTTTTTATTGTAGTCCTGGTTCCTCTTCTCCGTTCTAGTTCTTATATTTCTAGTCCTGGTTCCCCTTCTCCGTTCTAGCTCTTCTATTTCTAGTCCTGGATCCTCTTCTCCGTTCTAGTTCTTCTATTTCTAGTCCTGGTTCCTCTTCTCCGTTCTAGTTCTTCTCTTCTTAGTCCTGGTTCCTCTTCTCCGTTCTAGTTCTTCTATTCCTAGTCCTGGTTCCTCTTCTCCGTTCTAGCTCTTCTATTTCTAGTCCTGGTTCCTCTTCTCTGTTCTAGTTCTTATACTCCTATTCCTGGTTCCTCTATACTTCTATCCTGGTCCAAAATTCTAATATCTTACTGAATATTCTCCGAAGGTATTGGATGACTTGAACCTAGCTCCGGGGGAGGTTGAACGAGAAAAGAGCAAGGTAATAGAGATGGGCCAATTTTTCTTTTAAGCATTCGGCTTTTAAGAGGCTTCGCAGAAGTCTAAGAAGTTATCCATAATTAAAAATTGCTTGCATGTTTGTTAATGAACGTTTGCCGTTCAGACTTGTATCTTCTGTCAGAGTTTTTAAAAAAAGCAATTTCGTAGACAAGAAAAATTTTAATTTTTATAGACTTGCAGTTTTTAAGTGAACCTCCTAAAAAAACAAATAAAAATACTGAATGTGTAAAGGCGTAATTTTAACTGATCTTTGATTTATAGAGTGGCATATCTGATTCACATCTGCACGCTCAAATTCTTTGTCTGATAAAGAATAAATTAGAAATCCATATTTATAATTTTGAAAACTGATATTTTCCTTTGTTGTTTCTCTGCAATTGTGACTTGTACATTTTTTTGCAGGAAAACAACGTAGGAATTTTCAAAGTTAAAAAATGTTCAAGGGGAAAAACTATGTTATCTTCCACATTATAGATTATATAAAGGTTTGAGGGGTACAGTTGTGAATCGGGAATATCCCTCTCTAAACGGAGAGTCGCTTGAAATTACACCGAAGACAGTCCTTTTCAAAATAAAAAAACGATTCCCAGGTCTACAAGGTAACACACACAATTCTCCCCTTGTTGACAGAACAGGATAAATACATGCAGTAATTCACAAAACATACGATGGTGCCAAATATATAAAATAAAGCTCTTTGGTTGCATATATATATATATATATATATATATATATATGTTCTCTTCATCAGGCCAAACGGCTGGACCAAATTGGCTGATATTTTTGGATGGAACTCATTGGGTAACAAAGGCTAAAATTTTTGGAAATTTTTAAAATTCCACGGGCAACATCGAACACTTCAGTTTGAATCATGATTTGTTACCAAGCGCGGGTAAACGGCGGTAGTAACTATTTGTGATAATGCAAAGCTGGGCAACACCGGGTTGTCCAGCTTGTCTAGTCAATAATATGTTCTATGTTGACTTTAATTCTTTTTTTTGACTAGGATTGCATTTCCGGCTTAAACTTTATAGGATTACAAATTACACCATTTTTCTAGAATATCTAAAATTTATTTACAATTTCAAGTAAAACATGAAATAAAACTTTGAATTCTCTTTTTCTAAATAATTTCTTTCTATTTTAAGACTCCTGAAGAAGAAGCACAGATAAAGGCTAAAAAACAGTTCGAAGAGGATGTCAGGGTAAAAAATTTTCTAATCCTTACCTTTGCAATCTAAACCTAAATTATTGATAGAACAGAATTCATAGTTTGACTTACCAAAGGTCTACATCATGATTCATGGGTTTGCAAACATAAGAGTGATTTAAAAATCAGAGTTTCTGGCAAAACAAAATTTTAATAACGTCGGACACCAGTCACCACTTTCATTTGAATCATGTCTTATCATATTATTTCTTGGTGGATTTAAAAGTTTATATTGTGGATATCGAGTTGAGTTGCAGATACCATCCAAAAGTTTTAGCCTCTGTTTCTATATTTAGGTTTACATAGCTATGGGGATAATAGTGGCAATGGCCGTTATTATAACCCTGGTTAAGATATACGTAGTTCAGAATATGGAACCTAAAGATCCAAGGTAATTATATAGAAACTTAATAAACTTTCATAATTAATTCATGTTGGTGACTGTTGGCGTGATTTAAGGTGGCTATACAAAAATAAAAAGAGTGGCATGCCTGATTGACAATAGTACCGTTTTAACCTCTATCTGAGGATCGAACAATAGGAAGATATCGTCGTTCTTCTCTGAAAACAAGTTGAATTCTGACAATTTCCTTCAATATCTCAGCAGCATATCTCAGCAACCACGTTTAAAGAGAAACTACATAAAAAAAAATTAAGTTTCGCCATAGTAATAAGGACAACTCATTCAACCTTGACTTGGGTTTCCAACGAAAAGGGTAAATCGTTTCGCCAAAATTTCGCCTTTTTTCAATTTAATCTGTTTCGCAAAAAAATGCAAAATTTTCGCGCAATAGGAAAATTTCGCGAAAAAACAAATGCAAAAATTCGGGGGGATATTATTAATTATGATATAATAAAACTTCTAATGCTGAGCTCTCAGAGCAGATATAATTCCACAAGTTGTTGCAGCTATGGTTTTCGCGGATTTTTTTTCGCAAAAAAATTACCGAGATATTCGTATCGTTTTCGCAAAAAGTTTGCAAAAAACGAAATAACATTTTCGCATTTTTTTTGCGAAAGTCTTAGTTCGCTGGAAACCCTAGCCTTGACCAGACAAATGTTTTAAAGGGTATAGTAAATCGGACATACCATTTTAAAGTGGAGGGTCAAGGTCAACTGAAAGTTGTATTTTAAAGTGGTGGGTCAAGGTCAGCTAAAAGTTTTTCGACAAGATATGAATTGCTGGTATATTCCTTGTGATGCAACTCCTTCGATCGTGTCGTAGAGAAATAAAAATAAAAAATGCGCCATGAAGTTACAGAACTTTTGTGCTGTTGATCTCGGGATCAAGCATTGATCTCCATCTTGGGTAGACCTACGGATAAAGTTAATTCCTTTTCGATAATCTGTGGTGGTTATATCCTTAAATCAAGATCCCATTTTGGGTATCAATATCAAGCGTTTTAAGAATAAACACAAAAACTCCGACCTCAGAATTTACGGAGGGGGAACATTAGATCTTAGGTCTTGTAGATATGTAAGTACCTTTAAAATGTTACTGTCACTGTAAATAGTAATAAAAAACAAAAATATGTTTTCTTTATAATTTATAATATTAATCTTTTCTTAGGAATTCCGGGGTCTTTGTCTTTATTTCCTATTATTGTTTACAATAAAACTATTTCTTAACCTGTCTTTATAATATTATATTAATAATGAAAATAAGAATTGTATCGTTGTAATACTAGTTTAATAATATTAAAATAATAATAATAATATTAATAATAATATTAATACAATAATAATAATAACAAAAATAAATGTAAAATGTTTACAAATGAAAAATTGTTTGTTCAGTCCCACCTTTAAGCCCCTGCAACAGATGATAAAATCCAACTATAGATATAACGGGAATGGATATCTTCCTTGCAATGGGTAGGTAATTAGTGGTGCAACTGGAAATTTTTTTTTTTTTTTGGGGGGGGGATAGTGAATTCTTCAATTGAGCCTTTGCCATAAACTTTTATTTTCTAATCCCTATATCTTTGCAATCCAAGACCTTAAATGTTTTCAACTATGAATTCTGTTAGATCAAATAACTTAAGTTTGAGATATCACGATCAGGTTACACAGATAGAAGTGATTAGAAATTAGAAATTTAATATTAAACTTAATCGACATGTTCAGTTAAATACACCCTACAGGGTTACCCACAAAAGATGAGACTTCAGAGACAAATGTGCGAAACAATTATACTGCCTGTTGAGTGTTGCCTTTTACTCATGATTCTCTTCTCTTTCTTTGCCAGTAAAAGAATCTATTTAAGACAGAAGACTTAATTTAACCTTGGAATCGTCATATGTTACAAGGTTTAGGTCGTCTTTACAGTCTCATCCTTTACTGGTAACCCTCTGGTATGAAAGGGTTAAAAGGCATAAAATTAGAGAAGCGTGGAGGAAAACACCTAATCTTGAATATTTAAAGTTAAGATTCGAATGAAGAGAGATCGGACTGAGATTAAATTGAGGATATCAAGACTAATGAGAGAACTGTAGAGTTGCTGTCCTTGCAGTATTAACCAGAA
Organism: Eurytemora carolleeae; assembly: GCF_000591075.1. Lineage (NCBI taxonomy): Eukaryota > Metazoa > Arthropoda > Copepoda > Calanoida > Temoridae > Eurytemora > Eurytemora carolleeae. Next base: position 138,949 of record NW_019396168.1, read on the forward strand.
AACTCTAGACTAGGAAGAAGACATTAAAGCAATACTGAAGTGCATTTGATGTTAAATTGGTCTGTTTTCACTGCACAGTTGGCATGTCTCATGTTCATTGGCCTAATTAAAGATACATTGAGTCTGAAATTCAACTTCCTATTTCAGAGTTTTCTGGTTTTCATTGTAGAGTAGAATAGGATTTTTTAAAAGAACTGAGTTTTTGCCGCAAACTCCGATTTTCTAATCCCTACATGTTTGCAACACAATGTCGTATAGAGTATAGACCTTAGATATTTCAAACTATGACTGCTGCTCGACCAAATAATCTGGTTTGAAATATCAACGATTTCCCGCATCAATTGTTGCAAAGATATAGGGATTATAAAACTTGATATTGAGGCTCAAACTCGGTAGCATTTTACCAGGACCTAAATAAAATTGTACGTAAGATTTCAATCTTAAATGTTTTTAATCATAACTCTTCAGCTTCTTACTAAAGAGCTGTTAAAAAGAAATGTTTTGAATTTCTAATACGTAAACCGATAAATTTGCTTTCATCAAATTCGTAGGTAAAATCAAAACTAATGGAGGTTCGGGGCCACACAGTCGTTCCAATGCAGTAAAATCGCAAAAATTTAACCTTTTCTAGTTAATTGTGAGACTGTTGACATACAGGGTGTCCCAATAAACAAGGGAATTGAGTGACGAATTCAAGATCGTTACTAATAAGAATATGCATTGTAATACCTGATTTTATCAGCAAGAATCTGATTAGGTCGGCTAGAGTTTATTTTATGAAAACGGGAAATGGTTTCGTGTCTGTAATCTCTCGTGAAAGATAAAAAATAAAGACGGGCATGTTTCATGTGTTTGTATACTGTAGTCTTCTTGGTTTACTTAGAAGGTACAACTCGTACGACCGGATGAAGTCAGAACGTAAACCAAATTTTAAAGAAAGCAGACGAAGACGGATTCCAGCTTTCTCCGTAGGCATTACTATACAAATCAAAGATGTATCTATAAAGACGATATCGAAATATTTTCCCATGTTTTATGGGACACCCTGTACTTTCAAGTCTTCCTCTAGATGAGTGATGCATGATTAAGGACTTTCATCAACTGCAGTGTAGAAGATTTCGTTCTTCTTTATTTCAGCTTATCTCTTAAGAAGAGAAAACTATTGAAAATAATGAATTTGCCAAAACTTGGTTATCTCAATACATTTTATCAAGGCAAAGCTAGCTTCCAAGTGTACCGCTGCGAATCCAATATGGCATTTCATGATTGGAGGGTAAATAAATATATGTTTATTGTTTAAACTCTCTTTCAAAGCCGAAAACAAAATTTCTGTTCAATAATATTTGTTTAGGAATGTTCCTTGCCAACCTGCCCATCTGTCCCCTGAGAGGAACGCAGAGAGAATGGAAGGAGCAATGTCCTAATTCAGAAATAAATATTTAAACATGTATTATTCATTTTAAGACGGAGACAGTAGTAATAAATTGTGGCAAGAAGACTTCTTAATAATCAAAAACTCGATCCATATATTTAACAAACAGAATTTTTAAGCTAGAAAAAATCACAACAGAAGAGAATTATATCAAACGAAATTTGAAACGGCTTAAAATCCTTCGCAAAAATATATTTTAGAGAGGAAAAAAAGTCAAAAAAAATGTACGCCTGATCTTTTCACTGTTAGTTATCTTAAAAATAATATATCTAAATAAAATCTATATTTAACACTGGTGTACTTGATAATGTCTAGTCAATGTGAAACAACAAATGGTGGAAAATAACTAAATACACTTTGCAACAATGAATACTGTATAAATAGAATAAAAATATTTACATTAAATTATATAAAACTTTGTGCAAATTACAGAAAAAAATGTCGAGGGGCAAAATTTAATTCTCAGGCAAATCACGCCACTTTGTTTATCTGACAACTTAACGCAAATACATTTTATAATAAGAAGAAGGCGCAATATGATATCACACATATGTTGCAATTGCAAATTGTAAAATCAAATGTTGGTATTCGATTAATTTAATTGACCAGTTTAAATGCCGATTCTTTTTTGGATAAACAGTGCGTACAACAGAAGAGTCTTAAGCTTTCTGCGACACCTCCTGAGCCCAGTGTGTTCTACAGAACTACTGGAGAATTCCGAGTTTCCTGAGAAACCTCCTGAACCAAGTGTGTTCTACAGAACTACTGGTGAGTTCCACGCTGTGTGCCACATAACTACTGAAGAATTCCGAGTTTCCTGAGACAACTCCTGAACCCAGTGTGTTCTACAGGACTACTGGAGAGTTCCAACGCTGTGTTCAACAAAACTACTGGAGCATTCCAAGTTTCCTGAGAAGCCTCCTGAACCAGGGAGAGCTGGACATCCCAACCAGGAGAAGAAGACCTCCGTAGCCCAGAAGAAGGACAAGAAGTCGGTTGTTGTAAATCCAGTTGGAAAACCTGTTTCTGTACAGCACGCTTTGTACGGCTAATCCAGTCTCGTTTCCGTACACGAACAGGTATCTGAACACAATTGAATTCTTTTCAATCAAAATTAAGGTTACATTCCCAATATCTTCGACAACAATGTGCATCCTTATCATCAAACAAATACAGAAATGTTATTTAATGTTAAGTATCGAAGACCCGGATTTAAAAGAAAAAATTAAAAATCGTAAATTCTAAGAGGTTGTTCAAGGGGGTCTTCTCGAAAAATCAGGCTGAATCGCTACAAATTTTACCATTAGCGATCAAATTACTTTTTCTGGATTAAGTCTGACCCCCACATTTTCATTTTTCCCGAACATTCCCTTTAAACCCTTTACGTTAAACCCAAAAAGCTTAATAAGTTACCTGATATGAATAAGCTGGTTATCCCTGACTAGAATATAGTTTTCAGGTATATTTCCTCCCTCACTACCCTCAACCCGACCCCTCGTTGCATCAGCACAGTGAATCTAGAAACATGTCAGCTATTAGTTTTCAAAGTAAGGACAACCACTTGAAGTAGAAATTCTATTTATTTTCTGAATATTCTATGATTATATTTTCTCTCTCTATTAAATAAAAAAAATACCATCATCTTAATACTGCATCAAGTATTGAAGAAGTTTTAATACAGCAATACGAAAATGATCTAAAGGTACTACTGACTTAATATCAAAGTAACCAAAGATCCTTCAGTTACTATTCACAGCGGTACCATTAAAACCTGTGTCTAGGTACCAATATGGAAGACACCAAGTCATCTGTACGAAGAAACCGCATTTGAAAGTTCTCAATTTTTTAGATGAACAATAAATCTCCCTATTTTGCTCAGTCAAAGGTTTAGAGGGTGCCGTTGTAAATCTGCCATGCAAATCATATAAAATCATATATATATTATATATACTTGGAAATTACGCCTGAAGTCCTTGTAAAGAAATTGTAATAGTAATTTCAAATGACCCTCAATGTCCGATTTACAACATGAAACTTGAAACCTTGATCTGATATAAAATGAGGAAATCGATAGAAGTTATTTTCAGTTAAATTCTCTATTGTTTCTTATTTGCAAGACTGCAAAAGTCACTTTTAAAGAGAAACCGTAAATGAAAATGAACAGTTTAAACAAAAACATGGATATATAATTCATACTTGGATCAGACTTTAAGCTTTTAAGGGTATCTTTGTGAATCGGTCATTGCCATCTTTGAATCTACTAACCTTAACACTAGGATGGTTTTTAATCCTGGCCACAGCTAGGCAGGATAAAGATGAACCAAGCATACTACCGTCCCAACCTATCCCCCGGGATATAAAGTTCAGGCTGACCCCCAGCTCACTGGACAGGTAGATACCCTCACCAAACAACGAGGTTTTAGCTCTGAAATAACTCAGTTTAGAGAACAATAAAAATCTAAATAACGTTGTAATCTGGTTATTTGTCCGATTTGCATTAAATTTTGATTAGGGAACTCGGGAGAACCACGGAAATGTTCTTAGCTTAGTTTTGAGATTCTTAATTGAGTGGGTTTACTTTTATAAATAAAATAAAAATAGCTAAAATCGCAATTTACGACCAAGCGCGGGTAAAATATTATTCAAACGAAATCATATTTTTTGGGACACTCCCTTTACAAATTTTTGGCATAAAATGTTACAGATTTTCTTTAATCTTTCAATCTCAGATGAAAGTCATCATAAAGGGTGATGAAAAAAAAACAACCACTTTACAATTTTATCTCTCACAGGCTTAATTAAAATACGATCATAATGAAATTCATATCACATTATCTCTAGGATGCTAGGACTACATTTTAAAACAATTTTCGGATTTGGTCAACCCTGCTCTGAATAAATGCTCTCTATTTCTAGGGGATGTAACTGATCAGCCTACCCGCAAAAAAACGTTTATAAAGCTAAAGGAGGTCAAAAACCGACTTAAAAATGACAAGGTATTCAATACAACCCTATAACTCTAAAAAGCTTCGTAAGTTCCAGATTACATGTTCAGAGTGGAAAACACTGCAACAAACCATTTCCAGGAAAATGCAGAGCCAGTTCCTTCACTTCTTCTTCAACAAGTAGAACAGCTGCCGGGGACCATTAATATAAGCTGATGGGACCATATTTCACTGCAAAAAGGAATTTACCTTACTATCTTAAATTGTTTCCTAATCCTTGAGTAAATCAATACTAACATAGTCCACAAGGACTCACCTTGCTGACAAGGCGAACCTGTAAACAGCCAAAGCAGCCAGCCTCATATGCTGTCAGCAATAGTTTAAATCAAACTTTGGTTTACACCTGACAATAACCACGAAGTCAAAAAATAATTGAGAATAATTTGGTCATGGCAAAAAAGAAGGTTGCCAGGAAGAAATGTGAAAATCTCTTATCATCTGAAGTAGTGTGCGAATAGGAAATCCCAGCCGGGCAGGGTGATCAACCCCTTTCCCAAGATATTAATAGCATTTATTTAGAGCAGGGTTGACGAAATCCTAAGGTTCTAGAGACACTGTGATGTAAGTTTCATTATAATCGGATAATAATTAAGCAGCTGTCAGAGAGAAAAGTGTTAAGTATTTTTTTTCCCAGACCGGCCTTTGATTAGCATTTTTTTCGATTTAAATTTGACCAGTTACGAGACTCCAGGTCAGAACGAAAAACTCGCAAAATTTCCATATCAGAGTAGAAATGAATAACAAATAATTAACATTTTTAAAATTCTGTTAATGCTAACCTATGCTGCTGAAGTCCATTGTGTAGAATACTAAACCAGTTATCCAACCTACTCCCGTGAAATCCATAGAAACTGTTTTCTTCTGTTGTATTAGACATCCAACTAGAAAATTTTTATTTATTATTTCTTCAAATGTTCACAACTTTAAGAACCTTAATTGTGATTTTGATCCGAATCCGAACACTTCGGGGGACTGTACGCTTAATTTCAAGTGACCCCTCATGCAAAGATGGCAATGCCCGATTCACAACGCTACCCCCAAAAAAAGCTTTGTCTGATCAAAACCTATTATTTGCAATTGTGGTTTCTCTACTTCAGTGGCTTGAGCATTTCTACTGCAAGAAAACATATAGGAATTATCAGAGTTAAACACTTTTAAACCTAGAAAACGACAATATCTTTCCATATTATTGATCAGAATAAGACTACGGTTGTGAATCGGACATTGCAATCTTTGGTCACTTGAAATAACGCTTCAAGTCCCTTCAATCATAATATAAAAAAAATTGTTCAAAAGCATGATTTAATTTGATAGTATAATTGATCAACATGTTTTACAAATCTCTCATTGGTCAAAAGTAATAAAAATCTATTTTTCTATTGTGGTTTCTCTATGAAAGTGAATCGAAAGTATCATTTTTTAAATGGAGGCGAGATTTTAAAATTGCGTTTCCTTTAAATACCAACCTGTCAGTGCTGATTGTTCTAACTTCAAATGCATGTGTTGGGAGAGATATCTGAGCTCCTGGTTTAACTCCAACCCGTCTCAAGGTCTCTATTCCCTCAACTTTGGTCATGGTTCGGAGCGACAGCTGTGACTGTCCCCCGTTGAATACCCAGGAAAGGAGGTTCAGCTGTTGATCAGACAGCTGACAGCTGTTTTGCTCTAGCTGTCGTTGAAGGCGATTAAGTGGCGGAATGGCGAGAAGAGCATCATGAACACCTATTTTTTTAATTTAAATTTTCTATACTTAATATACTATACTTGCATGTTTGTTTGATTGTGTCCAATAAAAGTCAAACGGGTAGAACTTTAACAGCAATACATAAATTTTGGATTATTTAAATTTAAAAAAAAAATTCTGGCAGAAAACGTCGAAATTTATCTATTTAAAAAATGCATGAATAGTTTTGTTTATAGAACGCAGGGAAATGGTGCCTTAAAGAGCAACAGCTAAAAGTTTAAAATTATTATTATTATTATTTGAAAGGCTAGGAAAGAAAAGAATAGATAATTACAAGCCAGACTAGAAAAACAAATTATTTAAACCGACCAAACAATATCTTTATAATATTTTAATGTAGTTTTGTAAGGTTTTCTATTGATCTTCATTTTATAAAAGGTGAAAAGTGTATTTTTCCAACTTCATTTATTTGTTATACCTTTAATATCCTTAGAACCAGTGTCATCTAAAAAGGCAGGAGGGAAAGGAGAAAGGACGGAATCATGTCTGAAGGATTTAGCAGCTCCGGAGAATAAACTGAAATTATTAAAGTATGTCTTTTACAGCTGTTTGAACAACAAGATTTCCCACAACAGAGGGATCTAAAATTACTGAACTGTCCCTTGGTATAATTAAATAACATTAACCCCCCTCTGCGAAGTTTTCGTGAAAAAAATCGCGAATTTTAATCTCACAAGACGATAAATATGTTATGTAGACAAATTTAGTCTTGGGAAGTAAAATTCCCTTAACTTCCATTTTAGGCAGTTAAATGTTAGATTTTAAATTCATCATCCCAAAAGATTACATACACATTACAAAATAATAATTATTTGTATGTGGAAAAACCTCTACCACCTTTTAACCAACATAACTGATCGAACAAAGGGACGTTACGTTACATAACCTCCCTTAGGGACAATAAAGCAAAATAACGCGTATTATTTTAATCTCAAAGGAGGTCTAATATGTGTACAAAAACTTTTTCGGGAATTTTAACACTTTACTTAACCACGGGATCCCTTTACTTCCATGTGATTGTGAAGTACAGGGGCGGACACAGGGGGGTGGCGGGGGGACATTCGCCACCCCCTGACAGATTCAGGGAGGGGCGTAGCCCAACCCCTGAGATTTCGAGGCAAAAAATGTTCCCAATTTGATAAATCGTATGTGTTTTTCAATTTTAAGCTATTTGATTATTTTTTATTTAATGGAAATATAATAATTAATATTTATTGAAAAATTGAATCATCAGAAGAGAAGGACGAAAAAAATATTACCCCCTCACTTAAATCCTGTGTCCGCCCTGGTGAAGTAGTTGAAAATAATAATTAAAGCATAAATATATTATAAAGAATGTTTGCCGAGCATGAAGACGATCTCACCTTAGTTTAACATCACATGAGAGAAGATCCATGGATAAATGTTGGATCAAGCTTTCTTCAATTTTTTTCCTATCCGTCAGACTGAAAATAAAACCTTAATCAGAAAAGTGGAAAAGTTCAATATGTTTCATAATCAAAAATTCATTCATTTTCCCTTATACTAACTTATTCTCAATCATTCAGTTATTTAAAACAATTTCTGAAATACCAGAGCGAACAAATATTGTCGAAAAAGTGGAAAAAAGATGATCGACAAAACGTAAATTGTAAATAATAATATGGAAAGTTTATATATTTGAAAGCGTTGTAGATTTTAAAGAATTACTCCTACCACCCACCTTCCCCGGGGGGATGGAGGAAATTATTTTAGAAGATCTTGGGAAAAAAGTTTCCTTTCGAAACTTCGGCGAAAACCCTCTGAACAAATTACATACCTTCGAGAAAAAATGTTTGTGGGGGGGGGGGGGAGAAAATGATTTTTTAAGAAAAGATAAAACCCTGATATTTTATTTCACTCACTTTCCAGCTCCAGACGAAGATTCTCTGTGAGAGTCACTTGACTGAAGGCTGACCGCAGGCACTGAATGCCGTGACCGTAGAAGAACCTCTGGTTCCGGGGGCGTGGTTAAATTAGTCACTGCTCCGCCCCCTTCAACAAACTCGTCACGGTCACTCATTTTTGTTCATCTGAAGGCTTAATAAATCATAATTAAAAATTGTAAAAATTAACAGGAAACAAAATTCATCATAAATATATATAAATAATACACTTACTATCACATTTTATCACACTTTTTTATACTTGTATCAAAAATTTATAAATATTATGAAGATTCCTGAGCTGAAAACTTTAGATATTGAGATTAATGCATGATCCTCTCTTTTTCTTAATATCGAGACTAACCTAATCTTGTACTTGTATCCTGAAAAGTGTATAAAATTCAAACAATCAGAGTCGCATATATGCAGCCGATAAATTAAAAATTTTGCGCGCCATTTAAGATTAATATACAGAAAAGGAAGGGACTCTCTAATTTTGATAAACCGGTTTTTGATTTTTCTCTTCTTTATCCAAGAAAGAACGATTTAAGAAGAAAATCAAGTGCGATATCTCATTCTAAAGTTTTCAACTCTGGTTCATTTGAATGAAAACATTTTTCTAAAATAAAATTATAAAATTTTCTAAAATGCTGGTTTTGGGTGTAAAAACTGTAGATATATGTTCAGCAGTAAATGTTAATCTTTTAGAAAGCCCCCCCCCCCCGGTTTCAATTTTTGCAGATTTTAGGGGCAAAGTTATAGTTTTTCCTTTTTCAACATACTTTTCAACTAGAAACTAACTTTATTTTCATTTTTCGTTTGAAATAACTAATTTTCAACGAATCTAAGAAAACACACAGACTGTGGAAAAAAAGGTTTTGAAGTGGGAGGAATGATGTCAACAAAAATATACCCCTATAATAATGGTTTAATTCTGCTAATCACTGAAGTCAATAAGTCCCTCACTCTCTAGTTTACTGACAAGTTTATCAGCCCTATTCTCCTCACTGGTCTGCCGAACCATGTCCAGCATATCCAGCAGCTTCTTCACACCAATATTACATCTTCTATCCCTGCACACACAATAGTTCAGGAATTAAAGAAAAGAACAAGAACCATAATTTTCCCAAATTTGAAGTTTCAAAATTATAATTATAATTCAAATTATAATTCCATGAAATGATAGAGATATCCTTTTTTTTGTAGTTAAAAAAATGGAGAGAAAATTTAATAAAAACCTTTATATTTTCATGACAAAAAATCGACGGTATAAATTTTTTGTAAAAAACAAAAAATATGTCTTTTTAACTCTTTGAAATTGTTAAATTTTTAAGGACTTTTTGTCTTATTGGGCTTACAAAAATGAAAGGACCTTATGAGTTTAATCATTTATTGACATAAAAGATATTTTGGTCTTTGAAAATGAAGAGAAATTTTGAACTTAAAAATATGAATGAAAGGACTTTTTAAGCAAGAACAAATAAAGGACTTTTTAACAAGACATAAGGTCTTGTTCAGCTTTATACAGGTATTAAAATAACTAATTTGGGTATTCAATTAAGAAGTAACATATGGTTTATTTAGCTTTATTTAGGTATTCAAATAACTTATTTAGATGCTTAAATAAAGAAATAACATTAGGTCTTATTTAGCTTTATATAGGTATTAAAAGAACCTATTTAGGTATTCAAATAACTTATTTAGGTATTCAAATAACTTATTTAGGTATTCAAATAACTTATTTAGATGTGTAAATAAAGAAATAACATGAGGTCTTATTTAGCTTTATTTAGGTATTAAAAGAACCTATTTAGGTATTCAAATAACTTATTTAGGTATTCAAATAACTTATTTAGATGTTTAAATAAAGAAATAACACGAGGTCTTCTTTAGCTTTATTTAGGTATTCAAATAATTTATTTAGGCATTCAAATAACTTATTTAGATGTTTAAATAAAGAAATAACACGAGGTCTTATTTAGCTTTATTTAGGTATTCAAATAATTTATTTAGGTATTCAAATAAAGGTTTAACGGGTACAATTGTGAATCGGGCATTGAAATATGGGTTCACTTGAAATTACACTGACAACCCCTTTCAACTTAATGGAATTCAATATGGCTCTTTCCATTAATCTAATTATCAAATTATATTTGCAATTCAATTCAATTTTTTGCCATTAACTAAATTCTATATTGTCTGTAGCTCCTATTCCAATACTAAAAATTTAACATGAAACTTGAACTTTAGAATGTACCTGAGATGTTTCTCTATGCTTTGTAGACCCTGAGCTGATACAGCCCCGGACTCACGAACCACGTGAAGAACCTGCTCCCCTAGATGCAGATTGGGCAGGTGAAGTACATCAGTGAAGGCGGGAAGCATCTCCATTTGATCAAGGACCTCACGTCTACTACTCGTTGCTATTATCAGAAGTCGCTTACCCTGCAATTATAAGAGGATTAAAAAAATCAAGCATTTAAATAATTGAATTTCTATAATTAATCACATAGGATAAACATGATTGTATTCAATAATAATATGTAATGTATACATATAATGGTGTCAAAAAAATCAATTGATCAATATCAACGTGCGGGCACTTTTCCCCCATTCTCGTAGGCCCCCGAGTTCAAATCTAGCATTTAAAAGTTTGTGAGACATCAAAGTTAGGTACATGTAAAGGGTCAATTAGATTAGATAGTTTATAGCTCAGGAAGCAGTTCAAAGCTAAGAGGTCGCTTTAAAAACTGGTTTGTACACTAAGCATATTACTATTCAATATTCTGAAGTTTTATTTTGATTTTTTTTTTGCAGATTGCTGAACTTACCGAGATGTAATATAAAAACAAGAAAAATTTCACGAAATTCACGTAAAATCCAAATTTTCATATTTTACATTTTTTAGTTGTCTCTGAGACTTCTACTACTATATTTGGACTACGGGAACCTAGGAGAACGGGGAAAACCTGTCCACATAAAAAGTTATGTATTTTGAGACATCCTAATACATAGAACTCAAGAAAATAAATAAGCCAACAAATCTAATGCACCAATTCATCCAAACCAGTGCTTAAGATTCATTCTATTTCGATGCGTATCCATCAAATTGTCTCGAAATGTCAAATTTAATATTTCTCTAAACAGTTGAAATATAGAATTACCGCGGGTGGAAGTTTCTTGAGTAGAACTAGAAGAGCCTGAAGCGTAATATTTGAATATCTTGGTCCAATAGGACCATAGTCCAGTAACCTTTCTATATTATCTACCAGGATACAGGACATGCTCGACCTATACGCGTCCTCAAACACCTTCTTGATCCGGAGACACTTGGCGGACTCCGTGAACCCGACCATGTCCTCCGGACTGCAGATCTTGATAAACGGGAACCCAGATTCCTTGGCTAGGGTAGCGGCCAGAGCTGTCTTCCCTAAATATTTTATAAATATTAACATGATCTAATTTGGTCGTATTACTTAGTCATTTACTGAAAGGTCGGACTTGACGGGATTGACGACGTATTTCCATGTAGCCAAACAATTAATGAGTTATATTATATGACAGATTTACAGTGGTAGCTTCTAAAGGGACTAACAAGCTTTATTTCAAGTGACTCTCCATACAAAGATGAAGATGTCCGATTCACAACGGTACCCTTTAAACCATTATCTGATCAATAATGTGGAAGATTCACTTTTTTAAAGAACCCACAATTGAAAATAATCAGTTTTCAAAATTATAAACATACATATCTAATTCATACTTGTATCAGACAAAGCTTTTTAGGGTACCGTTGTGCATCGGGCATTGTCATCTTTGCATGGAGGATCTAACTTTTAACCTTTGTTCGACCATTGAGCAAAAATTTAAAGAAATATATCTAAAAGTAAATACTTTACCATTTAAGGTTATAGCAAAAGAGACAAGGAAATGGACAGAATTAATCTGGGTACCATTATGAATCGTGCATTGAATCACTTTTTAAATAAAAGGCCACTTGAAACTAGTTACGTTAAAGATCTAAATTTCAGAAAAGAAACAAATCTGAGTTTCTACCTGAGTTTGGAGCTCCTTCTATAAGAATACTAACTAGTCCAGGACCATGCTGACTAGCAGCTTGTTGAACCAGTAGCTTAGCATCATCTAGTAAACCTTGAACCTCGTCACCCCACATCATCACACCCCTAAACAAACATATGAATACGATATATAGTAAAATATTGTTTTGGGGACAGTTTACTTCTGGTTTCTAAACATTCAGAGTTATTAGTTCCAAGTTTGCTTTTATTACACTATATATAACATCTTTCACGTAAAAAAACTTGCTAAATACCTTGTATGAAAATTGAAACACAATTTCCAACTATAGTAAAATTTATTTCGAGAACACGCTCGAGATGAAACATCAAAAACCTTATAAAAATACTTTGAAGAAAACGCCTTTAAACAAAAATACCTTATCGAAGAAAAATTGCAAGAAAATTTGTCCTAACTATTATCAATAAAAAAAGTTCAAATAACTGACCTAGAGACCATTCCCTCCAGTAGCTCCTGTGCTGACCCGAAAGCTGGTTTTATATCGTTCTCTAGAGCATGCATAAAATCTGCGCGGCAAACAGATAATTTTTCCGCTGCTGCACTATCGACTTCAACCTTAATGGAAGAAGTTTCATATCTCTAATGGCCACAGTAATTCCCATCCTCTTGTTTCGACTTAAAAGTTTATATCTGCTCAAAATCCATAATCCACCATGGACCGAATTCAATAAACTATTTGCTAGGTTGCTAACTACCTACCTCCAGTTCAGATCATGAATCACTGATTCAAAGTTAAAGGTTGAGGAATATTTTAATCGGGGATTCAGGATTTGAACCAGCCGCGGCCGTAGGTAGTTCAGCGACCTCTCCGATTCCTTGAAATCAGTCCCTGGCTATTTTATTGTCAGGAGGACAGCTATTAAGAAATAAAAAAATGATGAGTCTAGAATGAGAGGTAAAAATATGCCTCAGCCCCTGATGAATTGATCAAATGAAATATCGAAGACATATTTCTTATATGTTGCACACGTCTTCTTGAGTAAAGTAGCTCGCTTACCTTAGATGATGCTCTGACCAGCCTATTAAGCGCACATGACTGCGCTGCCCTCACTAAACCTTCAATCTCAGCGCCAGAGAAGTTCTTAGTGACCTTCGATAGTTCCAGAAGATCAACATCGGCCGCTAGCTTCTCATTCTTCCGCATAGTTCCGGTGTGGATGTTAAGGATCTCCAACCGGCCGTCCTCCTTGGGTAGTCCTATCTCCACCTGGACCTCCAGACGACCGGGACGAAGGAGAGCGTCGTCAATCATATCCTTTCTGTTTGTCATTCCTAACCAAGAGAGAAACTAATCAAATTGAAATCGGACAGAAAGAAATTTATTACTCGTTTCAAACTCAATCTATCTTACAACCTCTTGGAAAAAAACCTTAATATTCCTAACAATAAACTTTTGATCCAGCAAAATTTCTAGCTTGAAATAGCAAAGATTTTAAAGATAGGGATTAAACAATTAGGAGTTTGAGTGGAGTAAGAGAAATCAATTTCTTTATAAATTTAATTGAACTAACTACTAAAACTAACAACTTGTCTAAATGCTAAGCTACTTATGCATAACAGACAAGAAGTTTAAGAACCGAAAAAATACCTTGATACATCCTGTTTGTCATGCTGTAAATTTAATATTATTATTATTTCATTTCAAGTTTTCTTAAAGAATGTTTATAAAGTTATAAGCAGTTGAATGCATTTAAAAAAAGAATTGTTTGAACACTAATTTGACGGCACAGACACAGCATTTTGAGATTTGTTGACGACCAATTTGCTAAATATTATGCAAATTTAGGAGCAGATCAATTTGCTAAATATTATGCAACTTTAGGAGCAGATCAATTTGCTAAATATTATGCAACTTTAGGAGCATATCAATTAGCAAAATACTATGCAACTTTAGGAGCAGATCAATTTGCAAAATACTATGCAACTTTAGGAACAGATAAATTTGCAAAATACTATGCAACTTTAGGAACAGATAAATTTGCAAAATACTATGCAACTTTAGGAGCATATCAATTAGCAAAATACTATGCAACTTTAGGAGCAGATCAATTTGCAAAATACTATGCAACTTTAGGAACAGATAAATTTGCAAAATACTATGCAACTTTAGGAACAGATAAATTTGCAAAATACTATGCAACTTTAGGAGCAGATCAATTTGCTAAATATTATGCAACTTTAGGAGCAAAGAAAAAAAAAACAGTATAATTAGAAAATAACAACATTTAATTATTTTGATAATAATTCATCATAACCCCCTTAAAAATCGAATATGAAATATATTATCCTTGGAATTTATTTTCGTTAAAGTCTGATCTTGAGATTTAAACTAAAATTTATTTTCCCAAGACTATAGAGTGGGTTAGATCTTTAACTCATATTATTTTTACCTATGACAAGAATATTATTAAGCTGATCCACACCGTCTATCTTGGAGAGAAGTTGATTGACTACGGTGTCGTTAACACCGGTATTCCCGGCCACAGAGCCTCGAGTTTTACAGATAGCGTCGATCTCATCAAATATTATGATGTGAAGACCAGAGTTTACTCCTAGAATACACAAATTTTTATCAATTTTTACATCATTTACAACTTAAGCTAATATCAACATTCTCAACCACTTAAAACTACCGTAAACAATTAGAACCAATATCATTTAAATTTCAGTGAATTTAAAACACCCATTGCCGAAACAAAATAGGGGCAACATCAGATTTTTAAAGAGGGGAGTGGGAGGGGGATCTGTATTAAGAGAGTTTTTGCCCCGATAATAATAGTGGGTTTCAGCTTTTCAGGGGGGGGGGTGTAGGAACCACCTAGTTTCACTTCCGGTGAATTCCCTACCTAGTTTCCGTTCATCTTCCTCAGCTTCCTGGAATAGTTTTCTGATATTTGCCTCGGATTCTCCCACATACTTATCCAGGATCTCAGGTCCGTTCACGATCTTTGGTTCTCTAAATACAACTTGAGGAAAAAACTTTTTTTTTAAATCATTGACTGTAGGTTGATTGTTAATAATAATAATAATATGTATATATATATATAAATATATATATATATATACTTAGCTAATGTGTCTGTTTGTATCCGATATACGGCTAAACCGATTGGGTCTACAATTTTTGAGGCAACTCACATGACGTCAGGAAAAAGGTCAAAAAAACAATTTTTTTTTTATATTTGGTAAATTTTGAAAATCCACAAAAAAACTTAATTAAAAATTAAACCCGCGAACTTTTTTGTTATTTCATTTTGTACAAAGAGAAAATGCCTACATGTAGAACCACAAATTAAATTTGAAATAAGAGATGCCGAGTATGTTCAATAACGCACTCAGTCGGTTTTCCCCGAGTTAGGGGATTCTAAAGAGTTTGGGTATTTGGGGATACACCCCCGATTTTAATTTCTTCTTTTTTTCTCTAGAATTAATATTTTAGTCAATTTAATTACCTCGCGTTCAGCATTTTTCCAATCTGTCTTGCCATCAGTGTTTTACCAGTTCCAGGTGGACCGTGGAGTAATATTCCCTAAATATTTTAGATACAAATTCTATACGAAATCAATTTAAACTATCAAGTAGAGTATTTCAATCACATCCTTAATTAGACTTTAGGCTGTGGAATACTTTGATCTAATGCTTTCATAAAAAATTCAAAATTTGATAACGTTATGTTACAACGTACTGAAAGCACTAGTTCGAACCACTTGGGGTATGGAAAAAGAAATCCACTACCAACATATTAATCAATTGGACAATTAATTCTAAATTACTGCTGTCCCATATGGGGTCCAAATCTATGTGATTAAAAATGGTCAAACAGCCCAAAACTCCGCCCTTAGAACGGCCTTAGAACGGCCCTAGGTTGTGTAGTATGACTAACTCCAACCATCTTCATGCAGAAAGTAAAACCCATCCATTCAAAGAACATTGTCAAATGCTATCAAAGCAGTTTCTTCTAGCCACACAACAAGACTCCCATCCAAACAACATTAATCACATAAATTACAACCTTGCTCGTCTCATGAAAAATATATTAACATTACAACATGATAACTACATCAGACCTTTAATACGGCCAGGAAACCCTCAACACTACAAATTTCTACTAAAACCCATTCATACTAAATCTGTCTCCGCATACATCCAATCACAGGACAATAACCCGGTACTGGATGAACCCCCACCACCCAGACAAATCAGAATCAAACCTACTCAGAAGAACTAGATCTCTACTATCGCAGCTTAGGCATGGCTACAGCTCCATCCTTAACAGCTATTTATCTAGAATCCGTGAGGATGTTACTGACGATTGCCCGGATTGCCAGATGCATCCACACACCACAAGACACCTATTTAACTGCCCTTCAAACCCAACACCCCTCAATGCACAAGATCTTTGACACAATCCCACAAATGTGGCGAAATTTTTGAAGTTAGATCATGAATAAGATGGCCATGGATGAGAGCCGGCCCGGGCTTAAACAACAACAACGAACACATCAATGAATTCATGAACCAAAAATGTAAGTTCATAATGAATTCGGATTTAATCAAAATAAAAAACCTTACCAAACCTTTTCAAAACCTGATAAACGCAAAAAAGAGAGCTTTGAAAGGGATGGGTTTATAAATTTTTATAAAAATGACATATTTGGAAGCCAGAAAGGGATACCAATTTCTAGTGTAAAGGGGAAAATTAGTTTAAGAAACATTGTAGGCCGGGATGTTTTTAAACCTTTTCATACAAATAGACATTGGACAATAAATTGGGGCAAGCATGGGTGGGATATTTTTTATCATAAGAGGGCTAAACCTACCTTTACATGTTTGCATCCAAGATCCTCCATTATTTCAGGAGGAAAAACCCGGGAAGCAAAGGCACGCCTAAAAATCCATAAAATTACAAGCGAATCGTTAAATTATAAAAAAAACTAAAATCCGCAAAATTTGATGCCTTTAAAATTTCATTATCTTTATCTTAACCTAAAAATGGCGTTAAACTCTGTTCCAAGTCCTCCAATGCCCATCTTGGTGAAGTCCCAGTCCGGGTTGATTATTGATTGTCTCTCAATCTTTCCCTTACTCTTCCCAGTCAACCTTAATAAGTAAGAAGAATTAAATAATTTCAAAGGACCACAAAAAACATTTCAAACACACAAAAACCAAGTTATATAATTATTCCTTATCAGACAAAGTTTTCGATATTTCTAACGCACCAAATCTGTAGTCATAAATAATTTACATTGTAACCGAAATTTCAGAAAAGATATGTGGATTTCTCATCTCTGAAACCGACGGACTCATTATAATATTCAACATTTCTTTTAAAAAAAAAAATTTCAAAATTTTTTTTCCATTTTTTTTTCACGGGCAACGACGGGCCCTTCAGCTAGTATTTCATAAGTCGTTAAATGAATAATCACTTAACAGTCTTTAATTGATTCCCATATTTGCAAGTTCTTCTTACCCACTATTTTGGTATTTCAATATGTATTGTCCAATGTGCAAAAAACGAAAAACAAATATTTGTCGTATTTTTCCATAGACCTAAGGAAAGTTTACAAAAAGCATGAACAAAAATAATAATGCATGAGCCTGACACTGAACAGGGTAACCCACAAAGAACGACACTTCTAAAACGACTGTAGAAAATTTTTTTTTTACATTTTTTTCATTCCGTGCAGCTACAAACTACCGTCTTTCTTCGCTAACTCGTATAAAAAAAATTTGTCAGAAGTACACGTCAAAATTTTAAATTCAGTATATTCAACGAATTTTAGGATTAAATCTCATTCTTAATAGGTAACCCTGTAGATTTACTTTAATTTCTACTTCTATATACCTCATCAAACTTCCTTCCATTTTTTCAAATATTACAGCTGAATTTGGAAGCAAAATTCCTTTCACAGCTTCCTGAGACTTTACTGCTGTCCCAGACTAAATTTAAACAATATATTGCATGAAACTCCTTCATTAACACAAGAAGTAGTAAACTAACAAAGATAGTATAAAAGTAATGAGAAATTCCTAAAGAATAAATTATTATACAAAACTGCGCAAAGTATTTGAGAAAATATGCCAGGTTCAATAATTTTTACCGTAAATAATTATCAACAAAGAATATTATATTCCTAAAAATAAATTTTATAGATCTGAGAAACTACTACATATATATTTTTATAATAAATCATTCAAAGGAACCGAAGAACGCGGCAATGGTTGACATTTTTAGAATAAAAATGGGTCTCTTATTGTACTGCGGAGAAATAAAAATCAAATATTCACAAAAGTACGCAATTTAATACCTTAATATTAGATATATCTGTACACTGAATACTCTTGACAACAGCCACCAACAACTTCTTGTCACTAAACCCGAACACCATCTGCTGGCCCTGGGTGAGCGCCAGGTTACCAAACTGGTTCAAGAATTCCCCCGCCATCTCATCGCTGTTATACTCGTCGTTCGCGTTGTTCTTCTTAGTGAAGTAGTCGATCTCGACGGTTAGCTGGGAGATGTAGGCCGTGTTCTTGTCGAACCAGTATGGGGACACCAGGATATCCTGGTTAATAGACAGCTGGGCCCATTTCCTCTGGGGCATTGAAAACCCAAGTTCTCCATTAGGTATTGAGGGATCGGATATTAGACTGAATATGAAACTTTCTCCGGACCCAACCCTTACTTCAACGTGGGGAACATCCTTAGGATTAAAATCCGAAGGATTCGCAACCGCTCGATTACATTTACTATGTAGCTCCGGACACTTGGAAACCTTCATCGTTCTCGACATATTATCTGCAACTACAACTAGACATATGAAAACAAAAAAGAGTATATTTATAAATAACACAAAGAACTAAATAAGAACGGTGAAGGACCGAGCACTGCACTGCTGCTTGATGGTAAATTTTGGCAGAACTCAGTCCTTGCCCGTTACAAGGTTCAATCATACATGTTTACAAGGTTACTGAAGAATATTTTTATGGAATTATGGATTTATTTACTCCCACTCTTGCTTCATGGCGAACAGTGCCTTGTTCTCTAAAATGGGCCCGATGAGAGGGTTCATCTAAAAACAGAAAATATGAAAATCTTAAGATATCTTTTAAATAGAATTTTTAATAATTTCAGTGACTAGACCATATCTCTCGAGATTGATAATGCATAGATAATATTGCAAGGTTCCATAAAACAAATTAAAAATGCACTAATTTCATGTCAGATTAACTTTTATGGAACCGAACAAAAGAAGTTTCGAAAAAAAATTGCCAATTTTAATGTGATTGAAAATATTTTGATTAAAAAAATATTCAATCCGTTATGTATTTTACATAAGAACACAAAGTGAGGATTCGCAAGAACATGGGATTGGGAACACAATAAGAGAAATCCGAGCAAATATTGGATTTATTTAACTGTAAGCGACGAATGTTTTCACAATCTTCTCGTTACTTAAACTCAAACATCAAATAAAAACCATACAATTCCATTCAATTAAATTTGCGGGTTGAGCCTACATCCTTTTATTCTTTCGCTAACACTCACTTTAAGGACGTATATTAGCGACGTATATAGCTTTCTTTACTTTGATTACCTGGGACATATAGCAACATAACCAGAAGAGCCAGCAACATATGCCGGTCAGAAGCAGGGATACCTTAACATTATATAATTCAAAGGAGCTTCAAACATAATTTACAAAGACCTTTTATTCAGAGGGGCATGTACCCTTCATCACTTTGAGGAATAACCCAGTTCGAAATCTTCCTCACGGCTTTTTTTCTACTCAGATAGTTCTTTAAAAAGTTCACTGAACCACGAGTTCCTTCGACCAATTTAGCCTACAGAACATCTCTTGCTGCACTGGATGTTTTGTAAGCAAAAATGGTCTTGGGAACCCTTGCAGGAAAAGTAAAATATCCTTAACTTCCCTGTAAAGTAGTTGTAACAAAATTAAAATTGATTATATATTTTTCTAATTACCTGAATAACGCTTTTGTGCGGAGACGCGGGGATAAGGAAGGGTAGAATGCCTCCAACTACCCCCCACACTATTGTGAAGAAGAGTACAGGGATGAGGCTTGCCCCCATTTTCTAACCTGAAATCAGCAAACAGTCCCTTTAAACATTCATTCAACATGGAGACTAGTAAAACTAGACTGGACTCAAGAATCAGATCTCATAAAATTTACAATTTGGTTGAAAATATAAATAAATCACTACTTTAAATAAATCACAAGCAAGCTATTGGTTGTTGCATAACAAATGCATGTAAAGAATCACAATTTTAAAATGTAGAATAAATAAGATAAAAAATTTCATGATAAATATCAAATCTATGCCCAACAAAATATTTAAAATTTCAGATCAAAAATCACCAGACTTAATAGTTTACATATCCACTTAAGGGTATATAAGTACTCATTATACATTGAGCCGAAAAAAAAAGATTTTAAAAATTTCTCTTATTAAAAACCGAAAATAATTAATATTTATTCCACATGTAACAAGAAGTATATGAAGACCAGAGCTGGTCGATCATAATTAAATAATTTATGGATTCCTCCGGATTTCCATTAATCTGCTTCGCGGATTTCAGAAGCTCATCCTTCAGGACTTTGAACTTAGGACCAGATGCTGCTTAATCCTCGAGGTTTCTAAAAGCAGTTTGCATGTTCTCGTAGAGCTCCTCGTAGTCGGCCTTGATCTTTGCCTCTCCGTCCTTCACTGGGTCCTACAAGTAGGCAATTGTCAATAAGATCACTTGTTTAATGATCAAAAAGTACAGCAGTTTTCAAAAGGAACCAAAACTAAAGGGTTTGCATCTTGATCTTCTAACAGGAGTATATAGTTTTAGGGGTGGGGGAATTTCAAAGATCTGGAAGGAAACTTCAAAGATCTGGAAGGAAATTTCAAAGATCTGAAGGGAAATTTCAAATATCTGGAAGGAAATTTCAAAGATCTGAAGAGAAATTTCAAAGATCTGGAAGGAAATTTCAAAGATCTGAAGGGATATTTCAAATATCTGGAGGGAAATATTAAAGATCTGAAGGGTAATTTCAAATATTTGGAAGGAAATTTCAAAGATCTGGAGGGAAATTTCAATTGATCTGGAGGGAAATTTCAAATATCTGGAGAGGGGAAAATGAAAATTTTACATTCACATGACAAAACCTTTCGCTTTTTTATGCAGAATGTAATCATAAATTGAAAAAAGAAGCATAAGAAAGATAATATAGATTGTAGCCAAGCCACGTCATCCAGACAGTGCTGTGAACTACCGATTTTACGAACATTTAATCAATTAGACAATGCATAGGTTTTCAGGTGTAGTTTTTCAATAAGTTAGTTTAAAGAGAAGATTTGCGATTGAATTAAAGTTTTGACATAAATACAGAAAATAAATACTCAAATGAATAAAAGATAAAAGTAACGAAAAACAAAAAGTTTTATTTGAACTTCTGGAAATAAGAACGATGCCTGTAATGAAGTAAACAATTTGTTCAAATATTCAATAGTTCATAGGATCAGTAGTTCAAATAGTTGTCCAAATTTACAACCACTAATCGTTTAAAATGTCGTCGTCTTATTTCTGTCACTCACTTAGCCTGGTCTTGGCAAAGCCTGGACTACGTGAACCCGGAAACAATAAAACTATTAGAGACAATACAAAGCTTTAAAATATAGGTCTGCAGATGTTTCCTTACCTTGAATTTCATACTGGCAAGCTGATACATGATGTCTGACATTGCCTCCCTGATGACGGACCAGGTGATCTTGTTGTCGGACTGTGCCGTCGTCTCCACCCCGTGCCTGGCAAGGTCGTAGAACGCAATCATGTTTCTCAGCATGCCAACAGTTTTATAGAAGGGACAGTACCTAAACAAAGCAAAAAACATTAAAACTGTTCTTAGAAGAAAAAACAAGGTCAAAGAATAAAAGTTCCGCTTTCTTTTTTCTGGAAAACTCTTCTCATTTTTACTCAAAAAATATTTTCTGGAAATAGATAATTTTCACGCATTAAATGACAGGACTTGACTTAACTTAACAATGTGTAAACCCCTTTCTAGTAAAGCGCAACTCAATGGACTTAAAAATTTGTCTGTCATTTCATCGAATCAACTCACAAAATTCTTCGAAACTTAACAGCTTTATTACTTTCGAGTCTTAATTTTTTTATCTTGACACAGCTGTTAAAATTATAAAAATTTCAGTCATGTGCTTTTTAATTAATAGTTTGACATGGGAGCAGCAGAACCCTGGACCTAGGCCTTGGGGTTTTTGTAATCAAATATTTATTCCGCATAGATGCTTAATCAACGGTTTAGGGGGAACTCGGGGAACCGTTTGGAAAATTTCTTCAATGGAGGATTAATCAAAAGAACGTTAAATTTCTATTATTAATTAAAAAGTTTAAATTGTTATTTTTGGGATTGTAAAGAACACGGTAAATCGGGGGTCTGGAAAGTATTTAAAACCTTTTTTCACCCGTTAAAGAAGATTTTTCTTTTTAGCTATTTTAGAATTTTTGTTGAACTTGATAATTAAAATATAGTTTATTAAGTCGTTTGCTCTATTTTTTATAATTAGAGATCAAAATATGACTGTAAATATGGATGCACTTCCTTGTAGTTGTTTAATAGTAGTGTAAGAAGTATAAAAAATATACAATTCTTATTCCATAAGTTGTGAGCTCATCGAAAATTTTTTAAACGTGTAAACAATAAATATGTAACTTTCATTCCCTTTTTTAGAATTGGGGAAAATATTTGGAGGGGTTTAAATATTTCATCCTCAAACACTTACATTTTTTTGTTATAACGTATAGATAAATAATTACTTGATGAACCCCTATAGGGGAGGGGGGATACATGTTTACTAGTTTGATGAACCCCTTGTACATGTTTACTAGTTTGATGAACCCCTACAGGGGAGCGGGTTGTACATGTTTACTAGTTTGATGAACCCCTACAGGGGAGCGGGTTATACATGTTTACTAGTTTGATGAACCCCTCCAGGGGAGCGGGTTGTACATGTTTACTAGTTTGATGAACCCCTACAGGGGAGCGGGTTGTACATGTCTAATAGCTTGATAAACCCCCTACCTATCATATGAGGAGTAACCATTCTGTTGGAGGAAATCATCCTTCAAAAGTTTAGCAACCTCTAGGGTGATCTTGTCGGACTCGGCCAGGGAGGCTTTTCCGACCAGTTGGACGATCTCAGAGAGATCCTCCTCCTCCTGCAGGATCTCCTTCACCTAGACGGACAAGGAGATCGTTATTGATGGATTGCAAACGGCACCAGGAAAAACTCCGGATTTACAAAAAATTTTCGCACAAATGATTTTCCCGCTTTATTTTTCACTGAATGTCCATTAAATAACCCCAAATTCCATTAAATATCCCAGAACGTCCATTAAATATCCCCAAATGTCCATTAGATATCCCCGAATGTCCATTTAATGTCCCCGAATGTCCATTAAATAACCCAGAACGTCCATTAAATATCCCCAAATGTCCATTTAATATCCACGAATGTTCATTTAATATCCCCGAATTTCCATTTAATATCCCCGTATGTCTATAAAATATCCCCGAATTTTACATTAAAGGGAGTGTTCGCGAAAAATAAAAGGGGGTATAGGCTTAATGCGATAAAAAAGCGCTTTTGATCGCTACTAATCTTACTTCTATCTGTTGCGTCTATAAGGAGAAACTTGTTAAAGACGTCTCATACCGAATAACTTAGCGCCCATACAAATTCAGAAAATTGCAACATACAACTTAGACCGTAAAAAATCCATTTAATTTCAAACAAATCATTCAGATAGTACAACCTATAGTCATCGATTATCTTTCGCCAAATTTGTAAATAGTTTATATTTTATATTTTATTTTTTTTTAGAAAACGTTTTAACTGATTTCGAAAAATGTGAGTGGTCCGCGGCATTCTTAGATAGTTGCGCAAGCCGCAAGAGAAATAATCATATTCAAAACAAATTAATTAAAAAATATTTTAAGATATGAACTAAACTTTATACAAATGTGGCGAAAGATAATCGATGACTATAGGTTGTAATATCTGAATAATTTGTTTGAAATTAAATTGATTCTTTTACGGTCTAAGTTGTATGTTGCAATTTTCTGAATTTGTATGGGCGCCAAGTTATTCGGTATGAGACGTCTTAAACAAGTTTCTCCTTATAGACGCAACGGATAGAAGTAAGATTAGTAGCGATCAAAAGCGCTTTTTTATCGCATTAAGCCTATACCCCCTTTCATTTTTTTGCGAACACTCCCTTATCCCCGAATGTCCATTAAATATCCTCGAATTTCCCATGACCTGCTACACGCCATTATTCTAATCTTTCCGGGTTCACATCTAACCACAGTTTCGGAAACTGCTGATAAACTAACTAAGTACACTTCCACCTAATTTCTAATTACTATCAAATTCAAAAGAAAAAAAGGTGACACATGGTTGAAACTAAATCAAAATAATAGTAGAATAAAATTCATATAAAAAGTAGAAAAGGTTTAATAATAACTCCAGAATTAATGTTTAGAATATCAATACTGTTAAAACATTCTCCCCACTCCCAAATAAAAAAAGACACTCAATAAAAAAATATCAAGAATTAGAGTTAATGAATTTGAGCCAGGTCTTGAATCGGTGATTCAGGATTTGTCCATTGTCCATGTTCTATATTTTCTAACTATACTCTGCAGAACTACATAAAAGTATTTGAATCGACGGTAGGAAGTTCTACGACATAGCTCAATTTGATCAAATTCGGTCCCAGATTTAACAATTTTGCTATTAAGTAGATAAATTGTCAAGTTCAAAGTATAAGTAGATCTTACCTTCATCCTGAGAGAGACAAACTCCGGGAAGTTCTTCTCATAGTAGTCGTCCAGGGCCCTCATGTACTTGCTGTAAGAGATCAACCAATTCACAGAAGGGAAATGTTTCCTCTGAGCCAACTTCTTGTCCAGACCCCAGAACACCTGAACAAAACGGAAAAAAGATAATAAATTCTGTCAGTTTTATTCCATGACTCTACTAAATTAATTCGCAGGTCACTTTGAAAAAGAATCCCCACGGCGCTCGGCCCAGAACTAGTCTTTACCTAACCTAACCCTGGAATAATACAACATATTTTATATTTTTACATGTACTTTATTTATAAAGGGGGCGGGAGGGGGGGTCCAAACATCTTTCTCTATGATAAGAGCCTTTAATAGAACCGATTGAATATGTTTATTTGAAATAACGTCAGCAGTCCCTTTATTTAATAATGGATGAACTCCAAGTACCTGTACAATACCCAGAGTGGCGGAGGTTACAGGATCGGAGAAATCTCCGCCCGGAGGAGAAACAGCCCCGACAATACTTACACTACCCTCTCTCTCAGGGTTACCTATAATGTAGATCAAATAAAAAAATTAAACCAAAAAACATGTCCATATATGAACCGGATCCGCTGAATCCAAACATTTTACCCCCCAGGATCCGGATGCAAAAAAATCATAAATCATTGTTGTTAACGCATAAATCTAAAGAGTAAGCCATTTTAAAATTATTAAACCTGATCTGATCTCAGAAAGCAACAAAATTAGTTCAAATAAAAAGATCAAGTGACAGGAAATAAAAAAATCATGATAATTAATTACCTAGACATTTGACCCTGCCCGCTCTCTCGTAGAAGCTGGCCAGCCTGGCTCCCAGGTAGGCAGGGTAACCAGAGTCAGCTGGCATCTCAGCCAACCGACCTGAAGATAAAAATTAATAAAATACGCGAGTTACAATCGCTACACATCCTATTGAATTTAAACCAAGTAGCGTAACAGGTAAAAATAAACTTGCCCACAATGTCGGATATTTTGTATTAATACTCCATTTCAGTCTCTTTTTCATTTTGGTCATTCCGTTAAAAATATCAATCTCTTGAGGTCAATGAATGATTACAAAAATACGAGTCAGCTGTTTTTAACGTATTTAATCGTATTTAAAAACATTTATTCGCTTCAAATTAAAAGTTGCGGTTTCTAGATTTGTTAAAAAATTTCGACAGTTCCAAATCAAAATTCAAAAGAAGAGTTTTTTTCCACATTTAAATCCATTTATCTTTGCAAACCTTTGCGTGTAAACCATTGATAATTCTGATTTAACGGGGTTTAGAGTTTGAAATATCAAAGGTCTACGACATTGGGTAATAACGATATAGGGATTAGGAATTTGTGGTAAAGACACAATTCCTTTTTATTATCTCTGGACAGCGGACAATTTATAATGAAGAATAACTATTTCCATTATTAAGAAACTTCAAGAATAAAATATATAAGATGAAAGTGGAACCTGAGATTTCTCTGAGTGCCTCGGCCCATCTACTGGTACTATCAGCCATCATACTCACATTATATCCCATATCCCTAAACACATTTATATTCTACTTGAAGAGCGTTATAAAGTGATCCAGGATAAACCTATGAGCGTTTCAGTGTACAGTGGTTACCAGATATCTTTAGAATAATTCTCGTCTTAGTTCTTTCTTTCCATTTTTTAATCGATTTTGTAATTGTTCTGACTGGTTAAATTTAAGCCGGTTTATGGTTCTTTAAAAGAATAAATTACAAATTGAAAACACCTTGAATGCATTTCATATAAATAAGAAAGAAAGAGGACGACAATCAATTTAAGTGCTGATCGACACAAAATTTTATTTTCATTAACTCATTTAAGATGGATTGATGAATTTCATGGAATTGAAATCAAACCGAGGAAAAAATAATGAAATATGACTCTTTGATCTAGAAATATGATCTGATGACAAGAAAGAAAATATCATTCGCTTAGTAGTTAGATTTTTGCCAGTAATTCTTTTTCCATATTTAAAGATAAAAACAGAAAAAATCGGAGAATGCAAAGCGCACTGAAAGCGAAGAAAAAACGCAGAGGAAAAAAATGTAAGTATGAAAAAAATGTGACGGGGGTATTTTTCTCCGCCGCTCTCCTCTTGAAACTCATTTACCACAGAAATTAAGAAACTTTGAAAGAAAGTCCCAAATTCAAAATTTTTCTCGAGTTTTATTAGATAAGTTGGGAAAAGTAGAATAATTAGAGGGAAAACAATGTAATTTGTGGGAAAACAAATGAAATTTGTGGGCAAACAAATGAAATTTGTGGGAAAACAAATGAAATTTGTTGGAAAACAAATGAAATTTGTTGGAAAATAAATGAAATTTGGGGGAAAACAAATGAAATTTGCGTGAAAACAAATGAAATTTGCGTGAAAACAAATGAAATTTGTGGGAAAACAAATAAAATAAAAATTTTAAGATAAAAGTGTTGGAGAAAAGTATCAAAAAAGGGGGGGGAAATGAAAATCAAAGTTTGGGTAAAAGTATCTATAAGATGAAAGGAGATTTTATGGGAAAACAATAAAATTTTTGGGTAGAATTATCTTAAAGTTGGAAAAAACTTTGGAAGTTGATTTCAAATTTTGCATTTGTACTCAGACCAACGAAAATCAATCTTGGAACTGTATACCCCTGAAAGGTGACTGACCTGAAGTACTCTGAGAGTGTAATACCAGTATAGATACTGGCTTCCCTGGCCGCTACCGGCATATTACTGGTGTTGGCGACCAGGGTTGTCCTCCTCATAATGCTCTCAGTCTTCCCTCCGATCTCCACGGTGAGCTGGGGGAAATCCTGGAGTACTTCACTCATCTCATTTCCACGTTCTCCACACCCGACATAGATGATGACGTCAGAGTTGGAGTACTTGGAGAGGGATTGGGAGATTACGGTTTTACCGCAACCGAAAGCTCCGGGGATAGCTGTTGTACCTCCCTACAATATATTTAAATTTAGTGTTGTACTGTACTGTAGTTTGTTTATCTGTACAGTAGTTTGTTTATCTGTACTGCAATTTGTTTATCCGTACTGTAGTTTGTGTATCTTTATTGTAGTTAATTTACCTGTACTGTAGTTTGTTTATCTGTACTGCAGTTTTTTTATCTCTACTGTAGTTTGTTTATATGTACTGCAGTTTGTTTATATGTACTGCAGTTTGTTTTTAAGTACTGCAATTTGTTTATATGTACTGCAGTTAGTTTACCCTTACTGCAGTTTGTTTATATGGACTGTAATTTGTTTACCTGTACTGCAGTTTGTTTATATGTATTGTAGTTTGTTTACCTGTACTGCTGGGAATAGACCGTCTAGAACTCTCTGTCCTGTGAGCAGAGGATGGTTAGCTGGAAGTTTCTCTGTGACTGGTCTGGGCTGTCTGACTGGCCAGACCTAGGAATAACAGGCTAGAGGTTCAATCATGCTTCTACTGAGGTCAAATCTTATAATAAGTTCAAAATGCGCTCAGTCGGTTACCCTTTATATATTCTACCCTTTTCCTAATCTCCTGGATGGATTTTCTGTGATTCCCGGAATAAAACTAAAATTTCTCAATTCAAAAATTTACGCACAGGATAATTAGATTGATGTAACGTTAAGGAACATGCGGAAACGGAAACTGCAAGAGCGCCCAATTTGAACCCCCCCCGACCGCCGGAAGGTGTTGGAAGCACTGTCCAATACCAGTTCCTAAGTTTACCCCCCAGCCGGGGGAGTTAAGGAGACAAATAAATGATAAAAAATCATTAAATCCAGTTTTATTTTAGTTTTATTATTAATTTATCAATTATTTAATTATCAAACTTAAATTTATCAATGGAACATCAAATTTTGTGAAGTTCTGTTTCAGATACAAAAAATGAAAGGTTAGTTTTAATAAAATGAAAAATTTTAAAAATTCCCCTCCACTAAGATTATCTTTCCTTTGGCAATTTGACGAATGGCAGTCATATTTCTAAAATTTTTTTTTTTGGGGGGGGGGGGATAATGATATTATACCTGTACAAGTGTATGCTGAGATTTTACTCCATCGAACTCTGTCTCCAGTACAACATCTTTAATAGTGTAGTTACCAGGGGGTGCAAGGTAGGTGACTGTCCCCCTTGCCTTGGGGGGCAACATCATGTGATGTTTGATCAGATTATTCTCCTACTCGCAACACAACCCCGTTATTTGTCAAATCAAGATTAAATAAAACAGAAAGTAAAATTCGGTGAATAAAATGAGGATTTATTCTTACAATTAACATTGGAAAATGTGACGAAAATTTGAACAGATGTCACAGTAATTCGTTCAGCATTGACAACACTTTTGACAGCAATATGATTAGATTTGACAACAATGGGATCAGATTTGACAAGAATATTATCAGATTTAAAGTCAGTATGTTCAAAATTGACAGCAATGTGATGAGAATTGACAAAAATATGTTTAGAATTCACAGCTAGCGGTATGTTCAGAAATGTCAGCAGTACGTTCACAACTGAAAGCTATAACTTCCGAATTGTCAGCAACGTCAGTTCAGAATTGACAACAAATGTTCAGAATTGACAACAAATGTTCAGAACTGACAGCAAATGTTTAGAATTGACAGCAAATGTTCAGAATTGACAACAATATGTTCAGAATGAAAATTGACAGCAAATGTCCAATATTGACAACTTAATGTTCAGAATAGACAAAAATATGTTCAGAATTGAAAGCAATATGTTCAAAATACAAAAATGTTCAGAATTAAAAGCAATATGTTCAGAATTGACAGCAATATGTTCAGAATGAGAATTGACAGCAACATATGTATAGAACTGACAGAAATATGTTCAGAATTGACAGGAATATTTTCAGAATTGACAGGAATATGTTCAGAATTAGCAAGGTTTTGTTCCTGAACAACAGCGTATACATCTCCGCCAGTAATATGAGAACCTAAAATATATAAGGTTCTAAAAAAATTACACATTAAAGGTTGAAAAAAAATTCCGAACTTAATCAAAAAATTTCTATAAAAAACTACGTTCTTGAATTTCTGAGAAGAATTGGAAAAAAAATCGCCAACGAGGTCCAAAAAAGACAGATAGTATGTAACAACGCACAGAATTAACCAATGTGTGCCTAAAGGTGCGAGGGGTAGGGTTTGCGCACAAAATTGATTATGGTTTTAGAACAGCTAGTAACAATAAATTATAAACAATGATCAATGTAAACATACCCGGAATTGTCTTCTGATTGCTGTTTATTTACCTAAAACCAGTTCCTGAGCAGTTTTAATATGTCACAATAAAGTGCACACAAAAACTGTCTCCCCCAACTTTTAGTTAACATAACTTAAGATTGATTACCTTTTCCATGTAGTTTATTCATGAACATTTAACTAACCTATTCTGAGTTTTCCAGGCTGGAAATCCCACTGCTCAGTGATACTCAAGCTTGGTGTATTTATACCCTAATCATAGTCAACACCTTGAAATATTTGTTTACTTTTTATCTGTTGTCGTGGTCAAAATTTTGCTAAGTGTAAGAAAACAAGATTTAGTATCCAATTTTGTAATATGTTCGCAGATTTTTCAGAATCTTTCTGACACAAATGGGTTTAGGTATTTATAACCGCTAAAAATATTTTAATCATCATTTTCAGAGCGGATCAAGATAAAAATGAAAGTTGATGGAAGGTTGTTAATATTTGCTCTCTATGTATGTAATCTATAGCCAGCCAAATCAAAACACTAAGAGGTGCCTTTATTAAACAAGATACATGTGTCCCTTGATAACAAAGAATAATCGACTTGTCCCTTACATTGACCAATGACCATGTAAGACACAAAAAGTCTTTTTCTCCGGAGTATTAAAACGACCAAGCTTATATTGCTTGATTCACTTCTAGAAGAGGTCTTTCAAATGCCGAGTTGTCATTAAAATATAAACAAGTATTAATGACTTCAAGGAGGCCAAAAATGGGAGACCAAAATTAGAAGTGCCATAAGATTCGAGTTTTATCGAGGCTGAGCCCTGTTTTGTATCAGTACGGACCTGTCTGATGCGAGGTTTTAACCCCCTGTATCCTTGAGGCTGTTAAAACAGCCTCTACAGTCTGAAAATTCTCTATATACAGAACAGTTTGTATTTTGGAGTGGAAGTTACAAACTTTGAGTGGAAGTTGAAAACTGTATAGTGAAAGTTATAAACTTTTAAAAAAAAGCAATAAACTTTTGAATGTCAGCTTCAACCATTTGGTGCTAAGTGATATATAGACACTTGCTAGGGCACTTAAACTAATATTACATATATTTCTGCCGATTTTTTATCTAGATTGACGGAAGTAACGTAGTCTGGGAGACAAGTAGCAGCGGAGTCCCAAAGGAACTCAAACCTTTGTATCGGAGGCTTGATTAACCACTAGGATAAGGATGTACCCTTGATACAATAGAGAGCAAAATTTAGGGTTTACTCTACCACTTATTACTAACCTGGTACATCCTTCATTTACTAGGATAGAGAAGAAGTTTAGACTTTCTACTAAATCTATTATCAATAAATATAACTTCCCCATACAATGCATAGTAGTCGGTGAACTTTTATCTCCGGATAACTTTTTACCGAGTGGTCTGTTGGGGTATTTTTATCTCCGGATAGCCTTACTCCGCCAGATCAATTTTAAACTGAGTAAGTGACAGCTTAACTGCACACTAAAAGAAGGCTTTAAAAATATAAAAAAACAAAAATAGAAAAAATCTAAAAAAACAAAACAAAAAATCTAAGGAAAAAAAATCTTTAAAAAGTAACAAAAAAAGGAAAAAAAATAAAATCTTTAAAAAGTAACAAAAAAAGGGAAAAAATATAAAAGAAAAAAAAATATAAAAGTGAAAGGATAAAGAAAAGAATAAAGAAAGATAAAAGAAAAATATATACAAAAAATTTAGTACAAAAAGCCCACTCAGTATTTTAACCCTGTATATTCATTCAATTGTAAACTCCGCGAGGAGTCCCCGAAGAAATACTTGCTAGTTTCATAGGGGTATTTTTATTTGTTTAAATTTTATTTATCCAAACATGGCGGACAAACCACCAAAGAAGACTTATCCCTGTTTGAAATGTGATGAGCATGTTGCCAAGAATGCTGAAGCTGTACAATGCATGTTCTGTGAATTCTGGATTCACAAAAAATGTGCAGGCCTCACCAAGGAAGTTTTTGATTTTATGGTAAAGACAGCTAAAGCAACTGGGAATGAACAGTATATCTGTACTGCCTGCACCTCAACCTGTACTTCTCTCAACAAAAAGATAAGTACAATGGATAAGGAGCTGAAAGGAGTAGTGAAGACTGTAGATGAAAACACTAGAGTCATTGAGAAATGCATGGACACTGTGGAGGATCTAAAGAAAAAGATGCCAGACAGTGAGGAAGTCATGGCTAAAACAGTTGAAGCATCAAATGATTGTGTGTTTCTTGAACTAAGAGATCAACAAATCAGACGGAAAAATATTATCATACATAATATTCCTGAGTTGGAGGATAATGATCCAAGAGCCAGAAAGGCCCATGATAATGATAACCTGAAAGAGATACTCAAAATTATCTCACTATCTAGCATCAAGGAGGATGATATCAAGTATATGAACAGAATTGGGGAAAAGAGGCAAACTGATAGACCCCTTCTAGTGAGCTTTAGGAAACAAGAGCACAGGGATAGTGTGCTAGAACATGCAAGATTCCTGAAATCATCAAAAAAGGCTGATATTAGTCTTATCCCTGACCTCACTAAACGTCAAAGGAAGGAGGAGGATGACTTGAGAAAGGAAATGAGGAAAAAAAATGAAGAGCTCAATGGAGAGGATCATTTAAACTGGGAATGGAGGTTGGTTGGAATCAGAGGAGAGAGGAAACTAGTAAAAATGAAAAAATTCCAACAAAGAGCAGAAAAAGAAAACCGACCATTCAGACCTGGCCAGCACAGACAGCTAACTGCCAAAACAACAAATCCAAACCTTATGCCCCTAGGGGAAAAAAACAGGAAAAGGAAACCAATAGACGAGGATCTTTCCAGGAGGAAGAAGAGCAGGGGAGGAGAGGAGGAGGAGGAGACAGTGTCAGAGTCAGAATTGGAAACAGAGGAACTGGAGGGGAGAGGAGCCAGTCTCAGATCCAGAGGAGCGGAGAGGCCAGAGGCCAACAACTAAAGATCCTCTATATGAACGCCCAGAGCATTGTTGGAAAAATAAATGAGCTCGAATGTGTAGCAAATGAATTTTCTCCTTCCATTATCATCATAACCAGTTAACATCACTATTTTACGTTAGGTCAGGACAAATAGCATATTATAATTACGCAGCCTTGTAAAATGTACATATGAAAAAGTAAAGGGGGGAAATATTTTCTATTTTTAATACTAAAAAGTCACTTTGATCCAAAACAATTCTGATTGAAGGTGAGATTCTTAAACGAGAAGCATTATTTCAATTTAGTTTCCATTATGAGTAAATATGATAAAGGAAATACTATGGTTTCCATTATGGGTAAATATGATAATGGAAACACTATGGTTTCCATTATGGGTAAATTTGATAAAGGAAACACTATTGTTTCCATTATGGGTAAATATGATAATGGAAACACTATGGTTCCCACTATGGGTAGATAATAAATATGATAAAGGAAACAAGATAAAAAGAAGAAAAAGGGTCTAAAACACATTACACCTTTATTTCTAATTTCCCATCTTTNCCTGGATAGTAGCAAAGTCCCCCTCTAGCCTAATAATCTCCCCGACCAACTCGCTATAGCCTACTCTGACCAGCTCGTACATAGCTGCCCCAGACATATGCTCGGCTGTTACTACAGGTCCGGACACAGCATACACATACCCAAACTAGATACAAGGAATAATATATCGGATTCATGTCAATACCATCATTTAATCATCAATCAATAAATCAATAAATCTATCAATCAAATGTTAATTATAAGACACCTCGGAAAGAAAAAAAGCTCACACTGAAGTCAAATTTTTTTTATATCCCCAATTTCACATATGTGCAAATTAATTGGGAATCATAAAAAAAAGTATATTCAGTGTAGATTTGATTAGACCAACCCCAACCCGAAGTTAATTTGATTTTTTTTTCACATATTTCTTAAAGAATTGTTTTTCCTTTGCTATTTTTTTACTAGTTCAATCCAACTATTTTACCCGAGCATGATGTGAAATGTAAAATGCCAGCCTTAATTCTGGGCGAAATACGACGTTGTATATTCATGTAATTTCATGTAACCTTCCATTCAAAAAAGGGAAGGGAAATGTCCGAATTAAAATAACGTCTTTATTCCCATAAACTTGGGCCTTTGAGTCCTTTTATGTGAATTTTATTATGCAAATTTAGTTCTCGATCGTTAAGACGTTTATAGATAAAAACAAATCAAAAGACGGTGCTAATATTTAAACAGAATTAACAATAATTTGTATACCCTAGATTCCTTCTCCTCATCTTTTATCTTAGGCAGCTTCTGCATTCTATCCGCTGCTCCTGCCATTTTTAATTCTGAAAGAAAAGAAAATAAAGTAATTTATTCGCTCCTTCATTAAGAACTATCATTGAGGTACAGTATACGTAATTTGGGGTGCCCATATATGCAAACACGCGATGCCCGGTTAATAACAGTACCCTTCAAACCTTGATCTGATGAGACAAAATGTGGAAGATGTCATCATTTTCCTGACAAAGTCTTAATTTTGATAATTTTTCCAAGAGACGCGCAAATAACTTTCGCAAAGAATCCGCAAATGAGAATAAACAGTTAAAAGAAAAAGAAACATGGATGTCTAATACATACTTTTCAAACAAAGCTTTGAAGGCCGTTGGGTAAATTCCCAGAACACGATTTTTGGACCCCCCTTCCTACCAATTTTGTGCGTGGATCTCATATGTAACACATGGATAAAAATACTCATGTGGCCGCAGCACCCCCGGCCCCCTAGCCTGTCCTAGCCGCAGTGCTAGGCCAACTAGCCTGTCCTGGCCACAGAGCTCGGTCCAGAAATGGTCTTAACCTAACCTGACCCTAAAATAATAAAAATAAATAATAATTTTGCTGACACTGTCTGGGCCGAGCGCTGCGGCTAGAACAGGCTAGGGGGCCGAGCGCTGTGGCCACGGGTTAGGTTAAGTTAAGACACTTTCTGTAAGATCCATGTACAAAATTGATAGGAGGGGGGGCCCGGGGGGTCCAAAAATCGTTCTCTAGGAATATACCCAATTTTCGACATAACGATTACTTACGAATTGACACGGCTTAATAAATGAGTTAAATAAACCTTAAACTGTCACATGTATACTATTTCTAAGCTTGTATGAAGATTTAATAAGATGTTGTGCAGTCTGAAGCTGCAGTTTATCAACATTTCGACAACCATATTTACACAAATGTCAGACAATGGAAATATACTAATACAACAATTCAATAAAATATTCTCATTTCTAGGTGGATTATCACTCCTCCCACTCGATCTCCTGGCAGTCCTCCTTTAACATCTTGTTCGAGTTTTTGATCAACTGACAGAGTCATGTGAGGGGGAGGTTCTGTGTACAGAGGACAGCTGAGCTGAGGGGGGAGGGGGGGGAGGGATCGATAACCAACCAAAACCGGTTTTCGCAGGGATAAATATACAACTCGTTTTAGACATTTTTAGATTCAGTAAAAAAGAAAATCCAATCCTCATTTTTTCTTCATTGATTTTATGTATTGCAAGTCACACCGTTTTTGGTCGGAAAAGTTTGCGTCATCAATTTCTCGTCGTCTTCAAATTAGATTTTTAAGGTTCTTCAGAACAAAAGTGAAAAAATTTAAGATAGAGCTAGGCTATAGCTTATCTAAACAATTGGAGTTATTCAATATAAGAGGGGTAACCCCCCCCCCCAGGAAATATGTTATTCCTCATCAGCTTGTAAAAGATCACACAGCACACAAAAATTGCCAAATCATTAATCAAAGGAATCGATTGAATTGAATGAATCAAGTCAGTCGAGAGGGGGGGGGAGTGCAGAAGTCCTCAATTAGTAATCACCGCCACCCAAACGTATTTTGCGGCATGCGCGCTCCTCAATTGGTATAATCTCGACCATGCTAACATGGCCTTAAATTTTAATCTGAAATAAAAATATTAACATTCAATTGTTCATTAATTCTTACACAGCTAACATAAAGACCACTGGCAACAGTATGGCGTAAATAAGGGGGGTTAATGGGGTTATTTATCCCTCCCCCCTAGAATCCTGGGGGTAATTACTCCCCCCCCCCCAGATTTTAAAAACTTGATTTTAAAATTGAATATCTTTTGAATTTGCGTACGCAAGAAGACGTCAGACAGAAAAAGCATAACAAGAAATGTACAGCAAAAAATGTAGATGCTATCTCATTTGAACTACTCCCGTTTGAACTATAGTTCATTTGAACTATTTTTCATTTCAACTACTGCACGTGGTACCACATATGAGTAGTTTAAATGAACAATAGTTCAAACGAGTAAATATATTGCTCATTTGAACTATTTTTCATTTCATTTGAACTATTCATGAACTATTAATATTTTAAATGAAATAAACAAAAAAATAGTTCAAATGAACATTAAAATAGTTCAAATGGACATAAAAACAATTCAAATGAACAAAAAAAATAGTTCAAATGAACAAAAAAATAGTAAAATGAACACAAAAATAGTTTAAATGAACAAAAAAATAGTTCAAATGAACTTAAAAATAGTTCAAATGCAATAGTTCAAAAATGAAAAAAAAAATATAGCTCGAAAATAAGAAAAAAATATTTCAAATGAAAATGACAAAAAAAATGTTAAACTGGGCATAAAAATAGTTCGAAATGGACATGAAAATAGTTCAAATGAACAAAAAAATGGTTCAATGAATACAAAAATAGTTTAAATGAACAAAAAAATAGTTCAAATGGACATAAAAATAGTTCAAATGAAAAAAAAATAGTTCAAATGGACATAAAAATAGTTGAAATGAACAAAAAAAAATAGTTCAAATGGACAAAAAAATAGTTCAAATGGACAAAAAAATAGTTCAAATGGACAAAAAAATAGTTCAAATGAAAAAAAATTTGTTGAAATAAACAAAAAACTAGTTCGAATGCACAAAAAAAAATATTTTAAATGGACAATAAAAATAGTTCAAATGGATAAAAAATAGTTCAAATGGACATCAAAATAGTTCAAATGGACAAAAAATTTGTTAAAATGTGACAAAAATATGGTTCAAATGAACACAAAAAAAATCTTGCCCCCCCCCCTCGCTAAAATCTGTTATCTTGTATATGGTCACTGAAACTGCAAACATCGGACACAAATATCACATGACACTATTTCCACAGGTTGCCAATGGGCACGTATTAATGGATTGTAATCAGCTGTGGATCAGCTAAGGTGATTAGCTGGGAGGGGGCCCGCAGGCCCGTGGGAGGTGGTGTATTTTTCACATATATCCGCCATATACTCCACTTCTGATCACATGACACTATTTCCACAGGTTGCCAATGGGCACGTATTAATGGATTGTAATCAGCTGTGGATCAGCTAAGGTGATTAGGGGAGGGGGCCCGCAGGCCCGTGGGAGGTGGTGTAGTTTTTACATATCCGCCATATACTCCACTTCTGACCTACGCCAAATCCGCTATACTACACATCCGACCTATTAGCACGTGGTATTACAGCTGCTATATGGACTTGTAGCCGCAGCGCTCGGCCCCCTAGCCTGTCCTAGCCGCAGCGCTCGGCCCAGAAATTGTCTTAATTCCTAATTCCTAACCCTCAAATAATACTAAAATAAACAGCTGGCGTATGGTCCGATATTGCATTTGGTCGGAAAGTTAGTTATAGGTCAGAAGTTCAGTAGGGGGGATGTTGCGTACAGACGATGTATAACATTACCCCGTGGGAAGTGACAGATAAAGGGGCAACGTAATTTTATTTGAAATTTTTGTTTGTTTATTTCATTTGAACTATGTTTTTTCATTTAAAACTATATTTCAATTCATTTCAATTTTTTTTTTTTCATTTGAACTATTTCATTTGAACTATTTTTATGTTCATTTGAACAATTTTTTTCATTAGAACTATTTTCATGTTCATTTGAAATATTTTTATGTTCATAATTAAACAATTTTTTTCATTTGAACTATTTTTTAATTCATTTGAACTATTCTTTTTTCATTTTAACTATTTCTTGAACTATTTTTATGTTCATTTGAACTATTTTTATGTTCATTTGAACTATTTTTATGTTCATTTGAATCATTTTTATGTTTATTTGAACTATTTTTTTGTTAATTTAAACTATTTTAATTGTCATGAACCTGTTCTGGAATGATGTAGGTTTTATAGGCACTTGTACAATGTTGCACTCTTGTTTACCAGGTGCCGTATATTCCGACCTAGATGATTCTAACCTAAAGGTTTTCTGACCTAAATATCGAGTAGTTTGCACGTGTTTTAGGTCGGTTTGGTTGAAAAAAGCTTTGGGTCTGTTTGACATCCTATGAGAAATATATAGGTTTTCCGACCTAAGATTTAGAGATATATTTAGGTTGGTTGAGCATATATATCAGGCCTGTTTACCAGGAAGTTTAAGTTGGATTAGTGACAATTTTAGGTCTGTTAAGCAATATTTTTAGGTTGGTTGAGCAATATTCTTAGGTCGGATGAGCAATATTTTTAGGTCGGATGAGCAATATTTTTAGGTCGGATGAG
>NW_019396168.1:177930-238492 GCF_000591075.1 Eurytemora carolleeae
AAAAATATTGCTCATCCGACCTAAAAATATTGCTCAACCGACCTAAAAAATATTGCTCAACCGACCTAAAATGAATGCTTATCTAACCTAAAATTGTTGCTTTAACCAACCTAAAACATATTCCCAACTGACCTAAAATATATCAATAACCGACCTAAATATATTTCCAATCTTTAGGTCAGTTTGGGACATTTCGCTAATCGAACCTACAGATTTTTAGGTCGGAAAAACGTTAGGTCAGAAAAACGTTAGGTCAGAAAAACGTTAGGTTCGTTTCCTCTAGGTTCGATGAGCGGGTACCTTCTGTTTTTGCCGTACATTTTCTTACTGTACATTTTGGTGGATTCTCATTTGAACTACTGCCGTTTGAACTATGGTACGTTTGAACTATATTGTTCGTTTGAACTATTGTTCATTTGAACTACTGACATGACGTCGTATCCTGTAATTTAAATCAACACATTTCTTGCTCATTTGAACTATTTTTCTACCCCAATTCAGTTATAAAATTTTTTTTATAATTCCCGTAAAGTTATAAATTGGAGACAGTGACCAGCAACAAGTGTCAGGCGAGTCAGGCTAAATTGAGTGCTATGATAAATCCATGAAGGAGTGCATAAGTGTCCAGAAATCCATGAAGAAGGTCACCCAGGAGAAGGAGTGGAACATAGTAACTGATCGTCAGTGCAAGGTTGAGAATGTCCGGTAATGTAACCAGGGTCCTGAACAAGTGTGCAATACTGTCTCTGAAAGAGTCGGCTTTACTGAGAGTGTCAGAGAATGCCATGAGTGCTCTGCAGAGGAGGTTAGAGAATGCAACCTAGAAAACAATCGTGTTTGTGCTGAAGTGCCCTCTATGCAGTGTAAAGATGTGCTAAAAGAGAAGTGTTGGGATGAACCTAGACAGCCCTGTGAACAGGTTCTCAAAGAAAATTATCGATAACCCATACTATGCATGTAAATAATGACATAAAACCTGTATTGTGATTAAGCTAACTAACCTAACAACGTAAGATATGTATTGTGATTATTCTAACTATGCTTGTAAATAACAATGCAAAACTTGTAATTATGTTCATTAATCTAACCTGTACCATAGAACTCAAAATAAACATCAGTTGGAATCATACTCCTTGATTACGGTGTGAGAGTATTTTGTTCCTGATTTAGGGAACCATGGGGGACCTGAGTCACATCTTAAAAGATAGATCTAGGCTAGGAATTGTATCTTTAGGCAGATACCTGAGAATACAGTTAGAGTTGTATCTGGATTGATATTGACTAAAGTATTATTGAGGAACCTTGAGTTTGAGATTAAGTTGTATCCGGATTAATATTGACTAAGGTATTATTGAGGAACCTTGAGTTCGAGATTAAGTTGTATCTTGTAAGACAGATACCTGAGATTCCTCATTTGGCAAACGAGAGGGGACCTGAGTCACATCTTAAAAGATAGATCTAGGCTAGGAATTGTATCTTTAGACAGATACCTGAGAATACAGATAGAATCGTATCCGCATTGATATTGACTAAAGCATTATTGAGGAACCTTCACTGGGGTCACGCGAGGTCCCACTCAAAATTTGGGCCCAATCGGTTCAGCCGTTTCGACGTTTATTGGATACAAATGGACGACAGACAAGTAAATATATATATACATATATATATTTATATATACCTCTCTGCTGGTTCAAGGGGTTACATATAACTGTGGCACTATAAATATTTTGTAAAAGATTTGGATTATTTAGTTTTAAAATACACCATGTTGTAAGTTTTGTAGGTTATAAGTATCAGTTAGCTAAAGTGTTCAAATAATTTCTTTAGAATCTTAATGGCATTTACAATTTAATTTTAAGGGGGGGGGGGAATTAGGGCGTTAATCATACTTTTGTATTTGAATTAAAAATTGGAAATCTAAAGAGTTTTATTAAGTTTAAACAAAAGGTATTTTGCCCGCACCACAAACCACCATACGGTCCTACAGTTTAGAGGGGAGGAGGGGGGGAAGGGAGGGTATCTCTTGACCCTGGAAAAAAGAAATTGAGTAAGTAAATTGTACCCCTAATAATGGGTCCTGACTGCGCTTAAAACTAATAAATCTAAAGTTAACTCTGGTCAGAAACCATTAGGTCTAGTTTAGAATTTAAACCATATGTGTCAAGTGACCAAATTACCTTATTATGGAAACATATAATTAATTAAATTTAACTTGGAACTTAAGGGTTTAAAATAACAACTTTTGACCCCGTTTAATTTCTAAGTTGGGTTGGAATGTAGGATAAAGTTGGATTAAGGTTCCTGAGTTTCAGGTCCTGAGATGGGGTAAAGATTATAATATCATCAACTGATAAATATAGTTTCAGTACTCCGGATATACTATCGAAACTGGAGAATATAAATATCTTGTATCTACTGTAAAACCTGGAAAATTAATTGATCTTGTATCTACTGTAGAACTTGGAGATCTTATATCTACTGTAGAACCTGGAGATCTTATATCTACTGTAGAACCTGGAGATCTTAAATCTACTGTAGAACCTGGAGAATAAAAAGATCTTGTATCTACTGTAGAACCTGGAGAATATAAAGATCTTGTATCTACTGTAGAACCTGCAGAATAAACTTATCTTGTATCTACTGAGAACCTGGATAATATAAAGATCTTGCATTTACCTAGAAACTGGAGAATATGAAAATATTGTACTTTTTTGCATATTTAAATTATTACATATGTTTATCAAAATCTTCATATTAGACCGCAAATTAATCATTTTTCAAACCATTACGTCTTTGTGGTTCTATGCTGCACATATTGTATATTTAGTGTTTTTATTTTTAACGTTTAATATTTGGCTCATTTTGTTTGTCTATA
Organism: Eurytemora carolleeae; assembly: GCF_000591075.1. NCBI lineage: Eukaryota > Metazoa > Arthropoda > Copepoda > Calanoida > Temoridae > Eurytemora > Eurytemora carolleeae. Next base: position 180,806 of record NW_019396168.1, read on the forward strand.
AGACAAACAAAATAAGCCAAAACATAAGGTTCTATGAAAATATTTTTTAAAAATCTAAAATTAGCAACACGAATTTTAGCTTACAAAAAAACATTCTGAATTTTTTTTTGGTTTTTTAAAAATAGGTCTTTAAAAATTATAGATTGCAAAGGAAGGTCGATTTTTCAAATTTTTCGAAACATGTCGATATTGATATCTAAAATTGCGCATCGAACTAGTGAATAAATCCATTTGTTGATTTTTTAAAAATTTTTTAATTGTTCGATCTAGGGCCAAAAAAGTTAATGCCACTGCCAGAAATGTCGCATATACGACATTACAATTGTAATAAAATCTAGAATTTAGAAAGACAGAAACTTTAAAAGACAATTGCTGTATATATTAAAGACAAGAGTTTAGACAAAAAGAAACTTTTAAAGGCTAGAGCATAGTCAGACAGACAGTTAGAAAGATGGGAGTAAAGACAAACACACTGCACGTTAAAATACAAAATCGTAGACAGGCAGAAACTATAATATATAAGAATGTAAACAGATAAAAACTTTAAAAGACAAAAGTGAAACCAGACAGAAACTTTAGAAGACAAGAGTATAGATAGACAGAAACTTCAGAAGACAATAGTATAGATAGACAGAAACTTCAGAAGACAATAGTATAGATAGACAGAAACTTTAAAATACTAAAGTATAGCCAGACAGTCAGTTAGAAAGACGAGAATATAGGCAAACAGACACTCTAAAAGACAAATTTGTAGACAGACAGAAATTTTTAACATAAAAGGGACAGAAACTAAAGACTCGAGTATAGTCAGACAGACACGTAGAAAGAGGAGAGTATACACATGCAGACACTTTAACAGACGATATTAGACGGACAAACAGACGTGTACTATGTTATAGCTTAGTTTCTACACAATGCAAATTCCATGGTATTTTATGACTGTAAGAGCATGTAATAATTTGGTTGATTTTATACCCCGCAGGCAAACATAGACTTAACACAGTAACTTGATTACACACTAAACCGAACACACACACAATCAAACAGACAGAAATATCCGGACACAAACAGAAAGAAATATCCGGACACAACCAGACAGTAATATCCTGACACAACCAGACAGAAATATCCGGACACAAACAGACAGAAATATCCGGACACAAACAGACAGAAATATTAGGACACAAACAGAAGACAGAAATATCCGGACACAAACAGACAGAAATATCCGGACACAAACAGACAGAAATATTAGGACACAAACAGACAGAAATATCCGGACACAAACAGACAGAAATATCCGGACACAAACAGACAGAAACATTCGGACACAAACAGATATAAATATCCGCGCGCAAACAGACAGAAATATTCGGACACAAACAGACAATTTTAATTCACACAGTCGGCAGTCCTAAAGACAAACTCCTTAAAAAGCTACTCCTGAAAGACAAACTCCTGAAATACCAACTCCTGAAAGATAAAATCCTAAAAGAAAAACTCCTGAAAGACAGACTCCGAAAGACAAACTTCAAATAGAAAATCTCCTGAAACACAAATTCAAGGAAGGAATAACAGCCTTTTTAAATGTTATAATTCTTTTTAAAGTTTTAACTTTTTTAACACGACTACTGGTAAAATCCTCCAAAACTACATTTATTCATTAAAATCCCGAAAATGGAATGATTTTATTTCAAAAATTCCACAATCCACCTTAAAAATCACAAAACTAACGATTAATTACATTTCTGATATGCATGATTTAAATCATTCATTAAAAACAGATATAGAAGATAGAGAAAGTTGATATATGTTCATAGTCCAGTGGGCACGTTAAATCCCAGTATATACAGGGTTAAGAAGTATATGTGTATGTAATGCAGAAGGGTTAAAAATTAAACATTTCATGCTATTTCCGCTAACTTTACATGTTTATCTTTATGTTCTATTACAATCTTAACAATCTACAAAAACATTTTTTTAGAAGTTTCATAAATATAGATTAACCATTTTTGTAAAACTATTATTATATGCAAAAAACTGCTAGCACTGCCTTAAGATCTAAATTTTTAATCCTCATATCTTTGTAACCCGATCTGGGAACTTTTGCATTGTGGATAGAAAGATCGATCGTTGAGATTAAGCATGAATCCTCAAATTAAAAGTTCCCACTGCACACAGTGGATTATCCAACACATGTTCTTAGCTGTTTAATTTTGCCAGATTAACCTTCTCCTTTAGTCTAGATTGTAGTTATACTGTATAGTCCTCATAGAGACAGGAAGGACCTGAATAAAAGGAAGGCCCCAGGTGATACATTTTTTATTGTTTTGTGAATATTGTAATCATGTAGTGTATCTAATAAAAATAACGAAAAAAAGGTTTTAAGAAACAAATTTCTACAAAATTTTTAATGTTATTTTCTCTATAATAGAAAAAATTTTGATGATTAATTATGACCGCCCCCCTCCTGGCCCCGTCCCGGCCCCCCTTTCGCCCGTCGTCGTATTGACACAGGTTGGTTTAAAACTGTGAGGTGAGGGTGCCGCAGATTTGACCATCCGGCGTATTCAAGTGTACACTTTAATCTCAGTTTTAGTCCTAGGACGGAGCTTGAGCTTGAACCCTATACTTAGACAAAACAACTCGAACCCGGGATATATAACTTGATTAAACATGAAAGTGACGATGTGAATGATAAATTAAAGAGTGATTTTTCAAAAAAAAATAAACAAGAAAAATGGATTAAATTTAGAAACTTGCATTTTTTTCCACAATTCATATATTTTCTGATTGTAATCTTCAGATTTTATTTTCATAATTTTCTGAAAATTCATTAATTAATGACGTTTAAAAAATGAGAGAACTTTTGAGGATTTTTATTTGTCGCTCCAGGTCCAGCAGTGATTGGTGTTATTTGTGAACAAATCAGTGAAATATTAAATCAGCAATTTTAAGCGTTGATTGTTGACACTTGGATTAGCGTGAATCAAAATTTTTTTTTAAATAGTCAAAATTTTTGAAAATGATACTCGATTTAATATTTTTTCATTTGTCAAACGAGCTGAGATTTCATTAATCATTAAATGAATTAAGCCTTTGTCACAAATTCTGATGTTCTAATTCCTATATCTTTGAAACCTGTAAACCTTCGATATTTCAAATTTCAAATTTTTTAGTTTGAAATATCGTGTAGATCAAGTTGCAAATATATAGAGATTAGAAAATTTGAGTTTGCGTCAAAGACTAAATTTATTTTTTCAAACTTACTATTTTTTAAATATTGTGAGGCTTTCAGAAAAAAACTAAAAAATATTGGAGGACAAGTGAAAGAAGATGAGTGTATAAGTTTAAACATCCCAAACCTTTTTTTTCTTTCCACTATTTTGTGAACATACCTCTCTGTATAATTTGAATCCAATCAGGAACAAAAAATTATGGAGATTTTATGAAACTTTCTAGATGCGCCCAACTTCATTAACATTCCAAGCCATTTTATCCTGTATCCTTAAAGGGACTGTCTGCCAATTTCAAACAAAAATGGAAATGATAAATTAGACAAACTTTATGGAAAAGATCATGCTTCTTGCAAGATTAATGTGATTATGATATATTACATCATTTTTTTGTTGAGTCCCTTTTCCCCGGTAACCCTAGTCTGCCCTTTCTCATGATCCAGATGGGTTGGCACTTTAACTTCCAATTCATTAATTTGAAGGGTTCAGTCCCTTTTTTCTAAAAGCTCGTGGTCTAGAATATATTTGAAATCCCTTTAATTTCAGGAGTACGATGTTTGCCCAACTTAGAATTTAAAGGGGTTAATAATGTGTCCGTTAAATTCCATGGGTCAGGTGTCTCTTATATCATAGGATTCTACAAAAGGGGTTGGATCCCTTTAATTTCAAATTTCCGCAGTACTTGGTTTATCTTGGATTAGAATGTTAAGGTGTTCTTGCTGTCTTGCGCCCGGATTTTCATGGGTTGGGTCCCTTGTTATTCCAGTGGTTTTTGGTCTGTCTTGCGACTATTCAGAATTATACTTTGAAACCTTTTTTCTTGGATTAATTGGATAATATAAAATATTGAATATGGAATGAGTTAAAAAGTTAAATAAGACTAAATTAACTAAAAGTGGAATTGTCTAAATATATTAAAGATGGAATTGCATTTAATGCATTTATTGCAATTCTCGCTTTATGCCCCCAGTTTCTTTGAAATAAACAAACAAAGATATATTTTAGAAAAAGAAAATAAATTTTATGAATAATATATTCTACAATGATAGAAAAAGTTTTGTAAAACAAAATTTAAAAATAATTCTTAGAAATAAAATATTTCATGATAAAACTAGACAAAATATCACTACTTTTAGATAAAACAAGATTTTTGAAGAAGCAAGAAAAAAAGAAAGTTGATTTTACTTTTATTTTTTTGTTAATTGAAAAAATAGTTGAAGAAAAATCCTTATTTTTTGAGTAAATCTAGGAACCAATTAAACTTTGATGATACTGGGCATAACCTTTCTAAAACGTACTTTTTTTCAGAAACCAAGTCTTAGAAAAAATGTAAAAACGCAATTTTTGAAATGCGCAGCAGGTAAATAGACTTAAGGTTTTATAAATTAAACGAGTCATAAAAGTTTTCTCACCATGTAAATTTTGTATTTTATTATATTTTCATTCTTATTTTTTGTACAGAACGCAATAAACATGATCTAACTTTTTCAATCAGAATATACAAGAATTCGTAAAATCAGACAAAGATGATGCAATTTTAATCATTTGATTTTTCTTCTGTATTTAAATTTTTTTCATGGCTTCTCCCGTAGTAACACTTTCTTGCACCTTGCCTCCTTGATGCTCTGATTTAAAATGTTTACCCCAAGTTTTCATGATTTACGTTTGAATGACTCTAAAAGAAATTACCAGTAACACTCTATAGGCCCTCTATGCAAAGATGGCAATGCCCGATTCACAACGGTACGCTTAAAAGCTCTGTACATCTGTTCAAGTATGAATTAGATATAATTGATTATGATTTTAAAAACTGATTTTTTACAATTACGTTTTTCTACAAAAGTGACTTGCGCAATTCTACTGCATAAAAACAGACAGGAAATATAAAAATTAAACACTTTTTAGCCTAAAAAACTAACAATATCTTTCACGCTATTGGGTCATGTTGTGAATCTGGCATCGACATCTTTGCTTAAATCTACGATTCTAGTCCATTTAATTATAAAAATAAAACTTTCAACTTTTCATCCCATTTTTTATTATATTTGCATGAATAAATGTGTAGAATGAAAGTGAAGGCAATCAAGCGATGAATTGCTAATTGGTTATTTAACTTCTAAATTAGTTTTCTCCACAAATAATCTTTAATTCAACACATCATAAAAATGTGAGGGTATAATAACGTTAAATGCTATTGTTGCCAGTCATTTTAAGCTCTGGGACCGAATTTAATAAATTTAAGCTAGGTCGCTAAACACCTACTGGCGGTTCAAATTTGGATCACCGATTCAAAGTTAAAGATTCATGCAATTCATTAAATTCGGTCCTTAGTTATAATAATTTAAAAACTGTGTAGCACTTTAGCTTTGCAGGACTTGTTTTTTGTTGAGAAATATTTGTTTTGATATGGGGGGGGGGGGCAGAGGGGGTACACATACGCTCACACATTGGAATGTTTACGGGTCTAATAAATTTAGTTATAAACCTAAAACCAAGGTTGGGACCAAATGTCTGGGTCTTGATAAAGACCAAGAGAAATTTTACTCCCCTAGTTAAACTCCAATTCTGGAGAAACGAACCTGAGATTACTGTCTTTCTCTCTTTCTGTCCAAGATTTGGAATTTATTAAGATTAAGAAAATATAAATTCCACCCAGTCCTAGTCTTCGGATTAGACTGAGATAAACCAGGTTGTTCTTATTAACTTATTAGAACACATGTATATTGTATATTCAGTTCCATGGCATACATTGAAAATTCTTACTTACTCGAGTATTCATATCAATAGGAAATATGTCAATTGACACTAAAATATTCGAATTCTGACGAGGGTGGATACCAGGGGGAAGGGCTATTTTTTACTGCGTATAATATATTGTAAGAATTTTCTTAAATCATACATTATTCACTTATATAGCCTGGGAACCCAGCTTTGTCTTGACACAAAGTTTTCTTTATAAGAGGCAACATTTTCAAATTAGAACTTTACACCAAGCTATGAAAATTCCCGTGGTTCTACCGTGTTCTTCAGTTAAACAATTCGAGGCAATTCGGTCAAGGGATTCCTGAGTTATGATTGGACATACAAACAAACAGAGATTTCTACTTTACATATATTTTATATAAAGATGAATGTAATACATGATCTTTAAAATCACATTTAGAATGTAAATTGTACAATCTAGAGGTATTTTATCTTTTTTTGCACAATATTTAAGTACAATAAATACATATACGAAATTCAACATTAAGTATACTATCTTAAAAATCGCTCAAGCGTAACTGCATTTTCAAATTCTTAGTTTTTTTTGGATTGACGAGTTTTTTAAGTTAACTGTTTTATCACATTTTTTAAACTTGTGTTTTCTTATATTGTAACTAACTCACTGGACATAATAGTTAGTTAAACAATGGGAGATCAATTACTAAATATTATCATCATTTTGCTGAATGGCGCGGAACCATTTATCCTGTGCTAAACCCTTTACAATGAGAAACTTGAATCTTCTTCTTGGTAGACAGGAAGTGCATTTTCTGAATTGCTATGGCAGCATGATGTACGGTGGTCCGACAGTTAGAAGGTCGGACAGAGTAAATGCGAAAACTTTCAGTTCTGTCAAAGCGGAAGAACTGACCTATTGCAGAAAAAAGAAAGGGAAAGGGGCTTTGATTCTCGTTCCTGATCAGGTTTCAAGACGCCCGGATCGAACCGTAGAACGACCTACGTTTTTTCCAGAAAGGACGGAGTAGAACTTTTTTCCAACTAAATAAAGAATCTAGGACGGATAGAACTTTTTTCCCGACCTATGGCTACGAACAGGGCTGAGTAGGACTTTTGTTTCACCAACATGATAGGAAATCCAGGACGGATTGGGGATCATGATTACTCCTACCTATTGTAGGGATTAGGAGTGTAGGACTAAGTGTCGGACCTGTGTGTTTTTCCAACCTTATTAAGAAAAAAATCAAAAGTGTGAACATTGGATACTCAAATTAAGCTACCGGGATTAAGGATATCCCATTCTAAAGTTTTCAGCTCCTATAAAGGAAAAAGGACACATCTTACGCAATATTTAATAATAAATATTTCTTTGTTCTCTTGCACACGTGGATTTAACGGTTCTGTCAATATTCCAGAAAGGTGTGACTTTTTAGTCACAATTTGTCTTATTAAACATAATTTTTTTTGCTTTTTTATGATATAATTTTTTGCCGACATATACTTTTCGAATGACAAGTATTAAACACACAAATCCGTAAGTTTAAAGATTGTTTAATTATAGATCAAAACACATAAGACTTTAAATCGAAGACACCGAACGCCTCTCACTCTGGTTAGTCCGGGGTGTGCAGGGAACAGTATGTATAGTACTCCACTGTAATTTTACTATATCTATATAAAATAATATCTTGCACTAGGTCTAGCTGACAGTTCTGAACCATTCTCCGGATATGGTCAAGCATACAAGGACTCATGGATACCTTGCTCTTCTACCTTGGTAGGATTCTATTTTCAAAACTACTGACGAAACTTAATTTTCTAATCATCTTTGCAACTTGATGGTGTAAACCTTTTATATTTCAAACATTGTACATATAGGTCTAGCAGATTTAATAGGTACTGGTTTTACGGCATCAATTTATTAAGAGATACAGATTAGAAAATAGATGGGCAAAGAGATAAGATAAGATATATATGTGATCAGAAAAAAAGATGGATAAGATTAATGATAAATGATCAGAAAAAAGTGGGGCCTGCCATTATTATTTTTAAATCACTATCATAAAACAAAAGAAGAAATAAAACCACGTCCCCCAAAAATGTTCACTGTGACATCAGATATCTTAAAATCCTCTAAAGTTTTCTATTGACCTCCAAATACACTAAACTTTAAATCAATATTATAGAAATACATTCATGTGTAAATTTGAATGTAAAAATGCGGGAAAAAGTAAAGTGTACTCTTTACACAATATGCGTACATCCATACATGTTTGAATACACGTTACTAACTTCCTATGCATGCGTAATGTGCCTATATGTGTGTCATGATCAACGCATTACCCTCGGGCGTTAGTTTTGCGTCAGCGATATCAATATAATCAGTATTTTTTTAAAGTCTGCAAACTCTTTAATTTCAATGTTTGGCCCTAATTTTCAGGGTCGGGAAGAGGGCCATGGGAGGGGGGGGGGGAGGTAACATTTTCTTTCACTAAAAAACAACAAGGAAGGGGCGGGCTTACAATAAAAAGTTTATGGTTTGTATTTAAACCTGCATATATGCCATATAGATCGATCTAATTACAAAGTTAAAACATGATAGTTAATTTATAAAATGATATTTTTAAAATGAAAGAAAAATGTCTACTTAAGCTTATTTTTCTCATCTTGTTCAAATAGTATATTAATGTATATTCCCACGGGGGATAAAATTCGTATATTTAAGATAAAAATATTAGATTTTTGTAAATTTGAAATTTGAAATTTTGTAAAGAAAAATATATAAAAAACAATTTATATACTTTTAGGAGTATTACTATATTTAATTTACGTACAGTGAGACCCAGAAAACTGTTTACACTGTTTTTTGCTTTACTGAAGAAATAATAAGAATTTATAAATAATTTTTAAATGATATTTCAGTAGTGATTTTCACAAGTTAAAGAACTTTTGTTTTTTTAATCTCGGGATATCAGGCCATCTTATGCAGACTTACAGATTATTTCAATTCTGCAGTTCATTATCCTGCAAGGATAACTTAATCCTCAAATTTAAAAGTGCTTACGCCGGATATCGATATTAAGCGCACATTTAACATAAAAGTTAAATAAAAAATAAAGAGGACGACGAAATTTTTTTTTTGGTTTATTTTTTTTTAAGTAAGAGAAATTGAAATTGAAACCTCAAAAGATTTAGGTCTTCAGCCCATTCGGTCCAGCCGTTCGACCGGCCATAGCTGACATATATATGAGCGAAGAGCATTTATCATATAGATATTAGATATATATACAATGAAAGGTGAAAAATGATATTTGTGGTTTAAATGTTTTCGGGGCGAAAATAAAAAAATAAGTATTGTTTATGTCTCTGTGAATTGTGGGATGTATTTCATCGAAAAAAATTTAAAAGATAGATAGATAGAAATAAAGATAAATAGATTGATAGATTGATAGATAGATTGATAGATTGATAGATAGATTGACAGATAGATAGATAGATAGATAGATATGTTTCTGTTAAGGTTGTATACTGATGGTTTGTTTGAGTACAGCAGAGTACAAATACGTACTGCAGAGACAAGGTATTATTGTTATTATTACTATTTTTTAAAGTATTATTATTATTATTATTATTATTATTATCATTATTTTCATTATTACTATTACAAAGTATGAATTATTACCATTACAATATTACCAAAGTGTGAAATATGATTATGATTATTTTTTTCAGAAATCAACAGCGACGAGGCAGAATATATTTAAAACAATACATTTCTTTTTTTTAACCACGGCTTCTGGTCATTTAATTTTTCAATGTGTTATTTTGGAAAATTATATATTGTCTTGAATTTTGTCTTCCCAGCTTAACGTTATCAAAAAAAAAAGAATTTCTATCCTAGACATGAATATTTGTATGCCCTTTTTCCAATAAATGAACATTAAAAATAATTTAACTAAACAAATTCAACACTTGGAAGAAACAGCTTTCGGATAGAATTTTATATATTTTATGTATCTTATGTATTTTATGTATTTTATGTATTTTATGTATTTTATGTATTTTATGTATTTTATGTATTTTATGTATTTTATGTATTTTATGTATTTTATGTATCTTATGTATTTTATGTATTTTATGTATTTTATGTATCTTATGTATTTTTTGTATTTTATGTATTTTATGTATTTTATGTATTTTATGTTACCCAAAAAGTGTGAGGCTTGAATGACGACCTAGAATTGGTCGCCTGGCTTAAATATAGCCTTTTATGGATAAATAACTAAGGAACTGAGTCAAATTTTCTAACTCCTATATCTTTGGAGCCTGAAAGTGTAAATCTTTGATATTTCAAACTCAGATTACTTAATTCAACAGAATTCATGTATGGTAATATCTAAGGTCTATATGACATTGGGTTGCTAAGATATAGGAGTTAGAAAATCAAAGTTTGTGACAAAAACTCAATTTCTTTGACCATGTTATAAACTAAATTACAGTTGCAGTGAACAAAGGAAAAAAAGTGTACTGCTCAGGATATTGTTTTCATTCCTCCCAGAAACTGCAGTACACAAGCTATTTTATTGAAGTTGCTTTTATATTCCTTTTACCCTGGAATTAAGAAAAAAAATTATTTATCTTCTAACATTTGCCTCTAGTCTCACCCATTGTGACTTGCGAGTAACCTTGAATAATATCTTTTAATTTCTGGAATAATATTAATAACACGACTCAAGTTATGACTTAAAATAGTCCATGAACATAAACCACAACAATTGTTTAACATGTCAATAGACCCATTTCACTTGATCAATAAAGTTAATATTTAACTTATATATTTTGTTTAACATCAAATTTAATTGAATATTGCTTTAATTGCCTAAATGCCACAGTTTTCTGGTTTTCACTGTATAAAAAAAACATGTTCTGATGACCAGAGTCCTCCTACCGTACCAGAAACCAAGGAGGGGATGATGATTATGTCTAATTTTGTCGAATCTTCAGATATCGTGATCAGAAAGTTACTCAAGGTATAGTTAAAAATGAACATATACATTCTACATGAAATTAAAGATGCAATATTTAATTCTAGATATTCCACTATTCCAACCTCAAACCTGCTCCTTGCTGCCTGAGTCCCCCCATGTCATAATTCCAATTATTCGTCCCAGATTCTCCTTTTTACCCCGCAACCTTAACTACCCCCCACCTCAATCTACCTGCCGCCATCTTAGACTAAATATGTAAAATACCAAAAATGCATTAAACTTTAATGCATATTTTAAAGCCCAGGAAGGAAGGTTACTACTTGCAATATTTTAGAATAATTTAGCAGGCAACGTAGGAGATTTGATTATTCCACTGTTTAATATAATAATAAACAATATTAGTTCAACACTATTATACCTGCAAAATTCCAGGTTTTTGAAAATATATATTTTTTATTCTCTCCTTTATTGTTAAAATTACAACATATAATAATATTCTTTCCTATTTTTTAGATTTTTTTAAAATTTCATAATTTTCACTCTGATTGCACACAAATGTATTATTTTTTATTTTTACCCTTTGTCTTTATACTATTTTACCTTCTTCTTAATTAAATACTTCTTCTGAGAGATTTTGCAAAGACGGTTTATTTTTTATGCAACCTTTGAACTTTTACTGTTAACGTTCCTTAAATAAAGTGTTAAAAGCATTTAAAGGGACTGTAAGCGAAGTATCATGTGACCCTCCCTGCAAAGGTTTTGTTTCTTTAAACTTTTTATTTTCATTTATAAGTTATTTGCGAAAGGTTGCAATGTCTATTAAACTTTGTTTATAAGAAGCAACGGAGAAACTCACAGAAAAAACACCGGTATCTTCCACATATTTGATCAAATTAAGGTTTCAATGATTCCGTTGTTAATCGGACATCGCCATCTTTGCATGAAGGGGTACTTGAAATTAAGCTTACAGTCCTTTAAGAATTATTTCGTGAACTATCCCTTTAATTTTCTATATTTGTAAAGGATGAAGAGCGAGGACAATGCCGTCTTGAACCTGAACAGAAATTTCCTTGCAAAAATATAAAATCTTCGAAACACATACCAGACTCAGTTCATAAACTTAGACCAGCTGATATCCAGGTATCCTATATAGTCTGGTATACCAGACTCAGTTCATAAAGTTAGACCAGCTGATATCCAGGTATCTTATATAGTCTGGTATATCAGACTTATAAGTGAAGAAGGGGAAAGGAAAGAGAGAAGTAGGCGAAAAGATTATGTTTAAAGGGGGGGAGGTTAAAGAGAAGAAAGATGTAAGGAAAGAAGAAAGAAAGGGGTAGATAGGTGTGGAATGTATGAATGGGGGAGGGGATTAAAGAAGGGGAATGTGAAGGAGAGTAAGAATTGTAAATATTTACCTCATGGTTTTGGTTTTGGTTTGCTAGATTTGGAACTAGTAATTTGTGTCCAACTCCTTTCTTCCTTCATATAATTTGAAGGTAAATACAATGAAACACAATTTAAGATCATCTGTACAGTGTTTGTACATTCATTTTAACCAACGAGGTTATAGTTTATAGAATGATTTAAGATTATCTGTACAGTATTTTTACATCCATTTTAACCAACGAGGTTATGTACGCTAATCCTTTACTAATTTAAGATCATCTGTACTGTGTTTGTACATTCATTTTAACCAACGAGGTTATAGTATATAGAGTGATTATGTAAGATCATCTGTACAGTGTTTGTATACATTCATTTTAACCAACGAGGTTATAGTATATAGAGTGATTATGTGCGCTAATCCTTTACTAATTTAAGATCATCTGTACTGTGTTTGTACATTCATTTTAACCAACGAGGTTATAGTTTATAGAATGATTTAAGATTATCTGTACAGTATTTTTACATCCATTTTAACCAACGAGGTTATGTACGCTAATCCTTTACTAATTTAAGATCATCTGTACTGTGTTTGTACATTCATTTTAACCAACGAGGTTATAGTATATAGAGTGATTATGTACGCTAATCCTTTACTAATTTAAGATCATCTGTACAGTGTTTGTACATTCATTTTAACCAACGAGGTAATAGTATATAGAGTGATTATGTACGCTAATCCTTTACTATTTTAAGATCATCTGTACAGTGTTTGTACATTCATTTTAACCAACGAGGTAATAGTATATAGAGTGATGATGTACGCTAATCCTTTACTAATTTAAGATTATCTTTACAGTATGTGTACATTCATTTTAACCAACGAGGTAATAGTACATAGAGTGATTATGTACGCTAATCCTTTACTAATTTAAGATTATCTGTACAGTATTTGTACATTCATTTTAACCAACGAGGTTATAGTATATAGAGTAATGATGTAAGCTACTCCTTTACTAATTCAAGATTATCTGTACAGTATTTGTACATTAATTTTAACCAACGAGGTTATAGTATATAGAGTGATGATGTACGCTAAGTTTTTGGGTTTTCAATTAAAAAGCATCATAAAACATAATTTCAACTTTTCTGTAAAGTAGAGAGGGATGTACGGTTCACAATGTAAGGCACGAAATAAGTTTGCGAATAAAACAATGGAGGAAACTATCAAAATTCAACACCTTTCGAGCTACACATAGGACTGCATTATTGATAAGGTACAGGTATAAAGGGTACCGTTGTGAATTCGTCTTGTCCTTTTTTAACTGGAGGGAAGAAAAATTTAAACCATAATTTTTCCTAAAAACAAGTGTGGGAGTAGGATTGACTCCAGGTAGGATAAGTATATTCCCTGAATTAAAGTTTACCTCTGAGCAAATAGATTCTAGTATAATAGATGGCAACGTAGAATTTGTACACTCTCAGTACAGTTGTATTCTGTCGTCACAAGTGTCAATTCAGTTTTTGTGTCCGACAAAATCATCAATAATAGTGATAATTTTAGAATAAAGTGCTTTTCTTACAGTAAAATAAGTGCAATTTTATGTGTCCTTTAATTTCTGTTTTTACACTTTTTATTTAATCTTGGAAAACATGTCAACTAATGTGAGAAAATTTCGTTTTCCTTGCTATATTTGACACTTGTGACGTCGTGTATAATTGGTCCATTTCTCTGTTGCCACCTATTGTACTTGATAATCTATTTGCCTCGGAGTAGGATTAAACCCAGGATTATACAAGAATTAGGATTGAAACCAGGATGGTTAAACTCCCTCTATACAAGTATACCAAGAGTAGGATTGAAACCAGGTTGAATCAAGGTTGTATAGTTTACCCGCACTTGGTCGTAAATTATGATTTTAGGTATTTTTCCCGATAAAAGTCGACCCACTCAACTTAGAATCTCAAAACTAAGCCAATAACATTCCCGTGGCTCTCCCGAGTTCCCCAATCAAAATTTGAGGCAAATCCGCCCAGGGGTTCCTGAGTTATAATCGGACAAACGAACAAACATACAGACAGACGGACAAACACAGATTACAACTTTATAAATATAGATACCCGATGTAAGATTAAAACTAGGTTTAATAAGAAAATTCCCTATATACAAGTATACCAGAAGTAGGATTGAAACAAGGTTGGATAAGAATTCTTTCTGTTTACAAATATATCAGGAGTACATATGTAGGATTGAACCAGGTTGGATTAGTGAACTCCCTGTATAAAGCATGATAGATCTAGGATTGAACCAGGTTAGATAAGAAAACTGCCTATATACCAGAATACCCGGAGTAAGGTTGAAACCAGAAAATACTTAGTTAATAGTGAATATTCCCAGGATAAATTTGGAGACAATGATACTACATTGTTGTTACAAGGATCATTAACGGATCTGAAAACATTGAATGACATCACATGGTTCTCGAACTTGAATGACATCACATGGTTCTCGAACTTGAATGGCATCACATGGTTCTCGAATTTGAATGACATCACATGGTTCTCGAACTTGAATGACATCACATGGTTCTCGAAAGCACTCGATTTTTTCTGCTATTAAACATCATTGATTCACACAAGTTGTCAAGGTACCGTTGTGAATCAACATGACACTCTATATGTGAAGGGTTACTTTAATAAGTGAGATACATCTTACTGTACATAACAATCTGGAATCATGTACAGGACACAACGATGCTTGTACACATGCCTGCAACTCAACTTTAGGTAAACATTGTAAACTTATTAATTTTATAATTTATAATTAACATAATATAGATTTAAATTTTGTATGAATATAAATAATTATGATTTTAATAATTATAATAAGCCAAAAATACAACTACTATAGAATCATTAGAGAATATATAGTCTTTATACAGTTTACTTCTACTGATAGAGAAGGAACGAGTAAAGAAAAGGGAAAGGAGATGGAGGGGGGGGGATATAAAAAGATATAAAAAGAGGCGAAGGAAGGTAAAGAGCTAATGGAGATGTTTTATCTTTTGAAATCTTCCTCATAAAGAAGGATAAAATAAACTAGTACAAGATGGTGTTTTAAATCATGTGCTTTTTCAGGTTGTGGCAGCTTTGGGAGACTCTATTACGGTTGGGGTTGGAGCAGGGGCGGAGTCGGTGCTGGATATCGGGAAGAGGTATAGGGGCGTGTCCTTTAGCTCTGGAGGGGCGGGTACCTGGAGAGATGTTGTTACGCTTCCCAATATTCTCAAGATATTTAATCCATATCTCTACGGAGCTAGCAGGTTAAGATTTTCATAACAATAGAATTAGATTAAAATTTTGAGAATTTTATTTTTCAATTTTTCTGATTTTTGACATTTGAAAAAAATTAAATTCTAACCAGCGAAAAGCCTTCTATGGGGTCATGTCGGTCATCCGAGGTTCCACAAAAAGTTCAGGCCCAATTGGTTCAGCCGTGTTAACGTTTAATGGTTTTTAAAAGTCAGTTTTTATTTCTATAACTAAATCCATTGATTGGAAAAATTAATGATTTTCAACTTCCCGATTGATTTACTATATTATTATTAACACCCCAAATACATTATTTGATTGATCAGTAATATGAGCTCGGGACTGAACTATGCTAGAGCTGGAGCTACAAGTAAAGAATTGTTAAGTCAGGCAAAAAGGTAAAATAAAACGATTTTTTCCCGTAAATCTGTTTTTTTAAAGGCAAGCATTCTCACAGTTTTCAGATTTTCACTGCATGTATCAAACACATTTTATAATAATTTTGAAGTTAGCTAAAAATGTAATGGACAGAAAACCGCAGACCATTTTTAAGAAAGCACAGCGCGGTTTTTTAAAAAGAATTCTGGAATAATTATAGACGGTTGAAGTCCTTATTTTTTAATAAGATTATTAAAAATCTTTGTACTGTGGGGCCATACAAACTATCTTTTAGACTTTTACTCAAGAATCGTTGGTTCAGATTTTCTAATCATGGTCGTTGCAACAGACAAATTTCAAAAGATGTTCAGTGCACAAGTTTAGAAATAATTCGGTTGCAAATTAGAATTGAATTAGTCCCTAGAGACATTTGCAATAACACGACAGTAGGAATTCGACAGTTAAATGGTTTCCACCCTGCATACATTATATTTTCTCCTTTCATTAAAAATCTTGACTATTCATTTTTTAAAGTGTTTACGTCATTTTTTTAACATACATTAAAGAAAACTGATGACACACTTTTTCTAAACAAAGCAAATATAAACCTCATAATTTTTTATTCATTCATTTTTTACTTTAATAAACTTTTTGACATTATTGAAAGAATTATGTTTTAACTTTGTTATCTATGATC
Organism: Eurytemora carolleeae; assembly: GCF_000591075.1. Lineage (NCBI taxonomy): Eukaryota > Metazoa > Arthropoda > Copepoda > Calanoida > Temoridae > Eurytemora > Eurytemora carolleeae. The sequence goes on from NW_019396168.1 coordinate 197,524, forward strand.
ATTTTGTGTTTAAAAACTATGTTCTGGATCTGGATAACTTTTGTACGACAACTATTTTTCGATTTAGATTGTAGAATGTTTTCTTAATTACTTTATGTTTTTATAATCATCTTTGTTTGGTATAATTATGGTTTAATTAGAAATAATTACGAATAGTTTAGTGGCCTGGGACCAAATATAATAAATTGTAGAGGTCGCTCAACTGCATTCTAAACTATTCAATCAAAAAATCGCTTATTTGGGAACACAAAATCCTTTAATTCGGTCATCCAACTTTTTCTGCCGAATAAGCGATTTTTGTTAATTTTAAGTGATTTTTTGTCGCTTATTTGGCAGTTATTTTTTCCATTTTGATCCTTTATTCAAAAAATTTAAGTTTATGTGTTTAAAAAAATATAAATTTTCTGAGAAGAGTATTATAATTTTATGTTCTGTCAAAGTTTTGTGAGATTCTATCAAAATTTTATGAGATTCTATTAAATGTTTATGAGATTCAATACCGGAGTTAACTTGTAAGTTAAAATAAGCCTCATCTTACGTTAACCAATGAAATACATCTTACAAATTAAATTAAATTATTTTTAATGATATGATATAATTTTACATTGAAGATAAGGGAATTTTGATTTAACAGGGTTCCAAAAATCTATTAAGGTGAAAATCCACGAATAATCCTTAAAAATGTTTTTGACTTTCTTCTAAGAACAAATGTAATCTTTGAAGGCTCTGGCGTTTTTGCCCCCCTAATTTTTTAAAATTTAAAATTACATGTGCTTCTGTTTTAGGTTGGTACATGACATGTACAGAGACCCAAGAATAAATGTACATAAAGACTGGAAGATGATCACTATTCTAATAGGAATGTTTGTACAAAAGAAAAAACGTTAAATTTTTTTGGAACCTTTTTAAAATTAAATTAAAGGGACTGAAGACGTTTTTTGCAAGTAAAACAATCATTTACCATTCACAATGTTACCCTTGAGACCTGTGGAAATATCCTTATTTTTCTACTGAAACCAGAAAACTCTGAAATATGGAGACGACTTTTAGCCTTAACTTTTTACTTTAAGTAGTGCAATGAACATGACACACCTCTGTAGTGCGGTTTAAAAATGTCCAATTGACTTTAAAAAATATTTAAGAAGTTACTAGAAAAACTATTTGATTTGTAACCACATCAAATACAATTTATTACTGCTTTAATGTCGTCTTCATATTCTACAGTTTTCTGGTTATCACTGTAGCTAAAAATTGAGCTAGTGAAACTTGAATGACATCACATGGTTCCCGAACTTGAATGACATCACATGGTTCTCGAACTTGAATGACATCACAATGTTCCCGAACTTGAATGACATCACATGGTTCTCGAACTTGAATGACATCACAATGTTCCCAAACTTGAATGACATCACATGGTTCTCGAACTTGAATGACACACTACGGGAATTTTCTTAGCTTGGTTTAAAAATTCCAAGTGGAGTGGGTGGACTTTTATATGGAAATTTTAGTTTCCTGACAAAGCTTGGTTCCCCAGCTAAATATAAATCTAATAAAGCTCGTGTTTTTAACTTAAGCTTTTTAGAAATAATTGATAAAATCTATTTTTACATGAAAGCTTTCAACCTGATCACTGTAAATAAAATAGCATAAATTAATATTATTTTTGTTGCAATAAATGTTTGTTTTTCGATCAGTTGGCTCCATTAATGAAAGGTTTCAGTTATATACTCATTAAATCGCCATGATTTTTTTAAACATAGTTTTTTTCTCATCACAGACTTTCTAATAACAATTCCCGAGCCTACATACTCTTTCTTCAGTTTTTAGAAAGTTTTAATTTGAAATTCGTGTTATCAAAACAAATACTTTTTTCTCACTTGATGCACTTGATGCACTCTGTTTAAAGGGACTGTAAACGTAATTTCAAGTGACCCTCCATGCTAAGATGGCAATGCCCGATTTACGACGATACCCTTGAAAGCTTTGTTTGGATCAAGTATGAATTAGATATCCAAGCTTAAGTTTCTTTAAAGTGTTTATTTTCATTTGCGGTTTCTCTGCGAAAGTGACTTGAGTGTTACTTGGATAAGAAGCAATGGAGAAATTTTTGGAATTAAACACTTTTTAAGTCAGAAAAACAACGTTATCTTCCACATTTCTAATTACATTAAGGATTCAAGGGTATTGTTGAAAATCGGACAAACTGTCATATTTGCATGGAGGGTCCATTACAGTCCATTTAAACTTCGTATCTATATGTTTTCAAAATAAGAAGGAGATCATATCGATCACATATATCTATGCGTACATCTTAAAGTTAATAACTTTTTCTTATTTGTTTACTGTTTAAAGACGTATTTTGTTGTTTATAATTAGAAATAAAATGAAATAACGTTTTTCTTAATACTTCTTCTGGTCCGAACGACCAGTTCTTTTTTTAAATGAAAAATATTTATTCAAACCTTGACAAAAAATAATTATTTTTTTTCTACTATGGAATTGAGTTTTTGTCACAAACTCAAATTTTCTAATCATTATATCTTAGAAACATGATGGTAAATACTTTTTGATTTTTAAACTTAGATAATTTGATCTAACAGAATTCATATTTTGAAATATCAAATATCTATGACATTTTGTTGCAAAGATATAGGAATTTTAAAATCAGAGTTTGTGGCAAAGACTCAATTCCTTTACAATGCTTAGTTGATGGGCGGCTTTTGTAGCTAACAATTTGGTAACTTTAAAGGTTTGTAATTCTGACAATATTTTGGTAACCTAACAATTCGGTAAACCAACAATTTGCTTAACAAATATTTGGTGACTCAAAAATTTTGTAACCTAACTTGTTAAAATAACCATTTTGTAACTTAGCGATTTGGTAACTAGTAATATGGAAACAAACAATTTAGTAACCTTACAATTGGGTAATAGTCAATTTGTTAACCTAACAAATAAGTAACTAATTATTTGGTAACTTAACGATTTGGTAATTAATATTTTGGTAACTAATAATTTGGAAACAAACAATTTGGTAACCTAACAATTTGGTGATCTACAATTTGGTAGCTAACAATTTCGTTACATAACTATTTGGTAACTAACAATTTGGTATTTATTTCAGACAAATAATGCAAGAGTGACACTTCATTGAAAATATTTCATGGTATAAGTAGTAGTGAAGCCCTCCCCCCCTGTGTACGCCTCTCCCACCCCCTCCCTAGTTGCAATATCTTCTTATATCGTCTAGCTATCTATAACTGATGCAGTGTACGTGGAATTTGAAGAATTTAATGAAATCAATTCTCTGGAAGTGGTGCCACATCACTGCCAACTAGACAGAAAAAGAGGTGGTGCCACATCACTGAAAAATAGACAGAAAAAGAAGTGGTGCCACATCACTGAAAACTAGACAGAAAAAGTAGTGGTGCCACATCACTGCCAAGTAGACAGAAAAAGTAGTGGTGCCACATCACTGAAAATTAGACAAAAAAAGAAGTGGTGCCACATCATTAAAAACTAGACAAAAAAGAAGCGGTGCCACATCACTGAAAACTAGACAGAAAAAGAAGTGGTGCCGTATCACTGAAAGCTAAACAGAAAAAGAAGTAGTGCCACATCACTGAAAACTTGACAGAAATAGAAGTTGTACCACATTACTGAAAACTAGACAGAAAAAGAAGTGGTGCCACATTACTGAAAACTAGACAGAAAAAGTAGTGGTGCCACATCACTGAAAACTAGACAGAAAAAGAAGTGGTGTCACATCACTGAAAACTAGACAGAAAAAGAAGTGGTACCACATTACTGAAAACTAGACAGAAAAAAGAAGTGGTGCCACATCACTGAAAACTAGACAGAAAAAGAAGTGGTGCCACATCACTGAAAACTAGACCGAAAAAGAAGTGGTACCACATTACTGAAAACTAGACAGAAAAAGAAGTGGTGCCACATCACTGCCAGCTAGACAGAAAAAGAGTGGTTCCACATCACTGAAAACTAGACAGAAAAAGAAGTGGTGCCACATCACTGAAAACTAGACAAAAAAATTAGTGGTGCCACATCACTGCCAACCAAGCAGAAAAAGAAGTGGTGCCACATCACTGAAAACTAGACAGAAAAAGTAGTGGTGCCACATCACTGAAAACTAGACAGAAAAGGAAGTGGTGCGATATCACTGAAAACTAGACAGAAAAAGAAGTGGCGCCATATCACTAAAAACTAGACAGAAAAAGAAGTGATGCCACATCACTGAAAACTAGACAGAAAAAGAAGTGGTGCCACATCACTGAAAACTAGACAGAAAAAGTAGTGAGTCATGAAGGTTGCACAACCAATAAATAATTTGAACTTTTAGCTCTCATTCAGTAATTAAACATCGTAAAGACACATTATTGGTCCTAAAGGGACTGTAGGAGTAACTGTAAGTGACCTGTTAACTGCCATTAAGCATGCCCAATTATAATTTCTAGATAAAACTGCAAAGGAAAATACTGTTTTCAAGAACGAAACAGAAACATGGATGTATTAATTTATAATTGATCAGACAGAGCTTTTAAGTTTGTGAATCAGACAGGCCACGTTATCAATGAAATTATGCAAACAGTCCCTTTAACAAAACATGGAGAACGCTTATCTTATATATAAAGTTATAACCATGATGAATCATTTAAAACAATTAATAACTATTTCTCCATTCTTTTACTTTTCTGAGATTTCATCTTATTGCTGTAGTTGAAAAGAAAAATATTGATTTCTCTAAAAATTAAAAATAAACAATAATCAGAAATCTAAAGACGTGGTTTTATTATTGCTTTTGTGGAAAATATATTTCCAATTTTAAGGATGAAAACGTTATTAATTTTTGAAACAAAGTATTTGAGATATAATATATTTTAACCCGGAACTTCGGAGATGTCGAAAGAATTTATAAAATGTCGTTTCTAAACCTTCTGATAATGGATCGAATGCAGCAGATATTTAGTTTTAATTGAATGATTAGATGGATTTCTTTAAAATTGTTTCTATATATTTAATGGATGTTTTTTTTTCTTTACAAAAACTGAGTTTTAAGTATAATGGTAAAAAAAAACATTTAAACATTATCAAGACGACATTTTGTAAATTATTTCGATGTCTTCGAATTTCTGGTTTAAACTGCACAAATGAAAATATTCATTGATGTATGAATCGAAAAAAAACTTGTTAAATTGTCTACTTAAACTTGTAAATATCTTTATAAACATTTTCACAAATTTAAATTTTAAATTGTTAAAATGTTAAATTGTTGCTAAATTTAGCGTTCATTCAGCATTTATAAATCCAAGTTTTTGCAACAAATATGCACAAAAATATGCAATTATGCACTGTAAAAAGAAATATATACTGTAAAAATAAATAGCTTTCCTGTATTTACTAGCTTTGAAACACAGCTTTGCTCGGTAATTAACCTTTCTATAAATAAGGCAACAGGCACTCAACTAGTTTAAACCAAGTGCTTGGAACCGGATAAAAATATTAAAATTTGGTGAAAATCGGGGCTCATGAGTTATGCTCGTATATCCAATCAAACAAACAAACAGAGATTGACAATACTTATAATATATATATATACTATGCTTGGGAACCCGGCTTTGTCTGGAATTTTTCCAATAAAAGTCAACACGTACTCAATTTAGAATTGGTAAACCAAGCAAAGAAAATTCCCGTTGCTCTACCGAGTTTCCAATAAAAATTTGAGGCAAATCGGTCAAGATGTTCAAAGTTATGATAGAACTTCCAAACAATTAGACGGACAGACAAACAGATATTTTTACATGTTTATAAAGATAAAGATAACAAAATTTCTGATAATTCTAAGTTATACCCAGGCAAAAGGGTGTTAGATTTCTTTAATATTCTTTCAAAATGTTCGAAATGGTTTTGTTATTCGATATACGATAAAATTTTTTTTTTTAACAGTCCAGAAAATTATCTAAATTTAGAACCTGTAATTGTGGTCCTAAATTTGTATTAATAAAACTTTGAAAAAATAATTCTGCAGTTGTTCACTAATAATCAAACATAAATTCTAATTCACGCCATGCAAAATTTTGTCCGTTCTGAAATAGAATCGTCTTATTATGTTAATCTTGAATCGTGATCCTGATATCAAATGTGGACACTTTTAAATTGAATTATAAATAAAAGTTATCACTACAGAGTATGACCATCATGAGACATCGAAAAGGAAATAAATTAGTCTACAGAAGTTGTCAATCTTTTAAAGAAACTCACCTCAAACTCAAATTTTCTATATATCTTTGCAGCCTGTTGATAAACACTTTTTATATTCAAAATTCATAGTTTAAAAAAATCAAAAGTCTACTACAATGGGTTGCATAAATATAGGGATTAGAAAATCTGAGTTTACGGACAAACCCGTTAAATTTTCTAATTTTTGAAAATGATTTACAATGTTTACAGGAGTAGATGAATTCGAGGATGCTAGTGTAGAGGGGTATGGTTATAATATAAGGTAACTTTAAAGGAAATTCTCACGAAAAGCTAAAAAGTGATTTAAATAAACAATAATGAAATTACAAATCAAGTGTTTTTTCCATCCAATATTTCTGTATAAATCTCTGTTCGCTCTGCCCAATTATATACTAGGAAATTCGATCTTCCATGATACAGGCCGGGGGGGGGGGGGGGGGGGGACTTAAAAATGATTTGCGCCATTCATCTTGCATATTTTTTTATGAAAAAATGATCATACATTTGCTCTAGTCCATCATTTTCAATGTGTGGTCTGCCATTTTTACTTCAAAATTACCAGAAATATTGAAAATGTTTTAAATATGAATTTTTAGATAAAATCATGAAATTGTTTAATTCTGAACGAAATCATTCTTATCCCCGATAAATATAAAAATCACACCCCCAGGGTTTTATTCTACGTCACACCGGCCTTAGCAGGAACACGGTTAATAAATGAAAATAGGTCCCTGGGGAAAAAAGCAATAAATATTTATATTATATTTAAATATGAATTTAATATAAACAACGTTTATTCATGCTTGTGGATATTTTCGAGTTCAATTTCAAGTATTAACTTATTCATGAGAAACAAAGGGAAAATTTCACATTTAAACATATATAAAAAAATATATAAAAAACATAAATAACAAATAACTATTAATTTAAAACGTTACTTGTTATATATAGTTATAAAGTTTGTTTCTATCTTGGCTTGTATGTCTGAACATAACTTATGAACCCCCTGACTGATTTGCCTCAATATTTGATTGGGGAACTTGGTAGAACCACGGGAATGTTTTTAGCTTTGCTTAAAAGTTTTAAGTTAAGAGAAGGTCGTCTTTTATAGACAAAGTTGGGTTCCTTAGCTAGTCTTAAGTTTTTTTACAAAACGTTATTTCATATTTACGTTTTGCATTTTAAGCGGGAAGATTTCACGCTGATTTAACGGTTCGGTCCTTATCCCAGCAAGCTGTAACTTTCGACCACAATTTCTTCATTTCCTTTTTGTGTCAGCATATACGTTTTATTAGTAAAGAATGTACATTGCGTAAGTTTAAAGGTTAAAAAATCGATTGAATTGAAATAGAAGAAACCGAACACATATCACAATAATTCCTAATCCCTCTTTATTGTATTCTTGCAAATTTAGTTTTGACAATCCAAAATTTCACTTACTTCAATACTCTTTCATTCATTTTTTTCTTCAATTTAATCTATTTTTAAAAATGTAATCAACATTTATCCCTAAATTAATTTTTTTATTTACAATGAAAGTGAACAATAAGCGGTTTCTTTTAATTTCTTTATTGCTTTTTATTCAGAACACCTATATCGTGAATGTAAAAGATTAATAATATTCAAAATTTGAGTTTTTTCTTCTGGGATTGTAGACGGAATTTTAAATTACCAAACTGTTAAAGAATTGCATGGCTGCCCTGAAAACTTTCATCTGAGTATATTAAAGAAAGGTATCATCGTTTCTTTTTATCTTAAAAAAAAAGAAAAATTCCATCGATTTGCTTTCTTGTCTTTCTTGCATAAATCTGAAAATCAATTTATAGAAAACTCTAGAAATAATGTTGATAATTCGCAATAGTTTTAAAACTTTTTTTCAGACGTGCTCTAGATTATCTGTACAGGCATCTTCCTAGAACCTTTGTAAACTTAGTCCCTATGGCAGGTAGAACCTTTGTAAACTTAGTCCCTATGGCAGGTAGAACCTTTGTAAACTTAGTCCCTATGGCAGGTAGAACCTTTGTAAACTTAGTCTCTATGGCAGGTAGAATCTTTGTAAACTTAGTCCCTATGGCAGGTAGAACCTTTGTAAACTTAGTCCCTATGGCCGGTAGAACCTTTGTAAACCTAGTTCATATGACAGGTAGAACCTTTATAAACCTAGTTCCTTTGGCAGGTAGAACCTTTTTAAACCTAGTTCCTATGGCAGATAGATCCTTTGTAAACCTAAAGGGTGAACCTAAAAAAACCACACATAATACAAATTCTTCTCTAATTGTTTAATGCATTATGATTCAAACAGTTTTATTGGATATATTTTAGTGGTTACATATATATTTGAGTATTTGGAAACTTTTAGTAGTCTTCATTCTGGATTTGACGGCCTTCTTTGTCTATAACAGCTTGTAGTCGGTGTGGCAGAGATGCCATGAAATGTCTACATAGAGCCTTATCATCGTCAATCTCTCTCCATGCTGCAATGATGTTTTTCTTCAGCTGTTGGTCTTTAGAGCATTATTTTTCAGCAACCTTTCCCTTAAGAATACTCCAAACATTTTCTATTGACCATAAGTAGTGATTTCTGCACTGAAATATTGAAGTATTGTTAGGTATTGAGGTAGAACCTTTGTAAACCTAGTTCTTATGACAGGTAGAACCTTTATAAACCTAGAGTTCTATGGAAAGTAGAACCTTTGTAAACCCAGTTTTTATGGCAGGTAGAACCTTTGTAAACCTAGATCCTATGGCAATTATACAAGGGAATGGAATGAAGATGAAGCCACCGGCCACCCCCTCTCCTCATCCTGCAATGTTAGATCTATAGCATGAGACAGCTTAAAAGGGGGATTTTTGGGGTGAAACTAGGGAACATTTGGGGACACCCCCTGGAAATACAGTGAAACCCTTAATAATGAATATATCGGAAGAATTTATCAAATGTCGTCTTGACAAATTTTCAATGAGTTTTATACTATATTAAGTAAATTGCAGTATTTGCGAAAATAAATAAATAGCCATGAATATGCGGGAACAGTTTTAAAGAGTTCCATTTAATCATTTAATTAAAAAACTAAATATCTGTAACATTCCATTATCAGAAAGTAAAGAATACGACATTTGATGAATTATTTTATTATATATATTATTATATGAATGTATTTTTATTAAGGGTTTCACTGTATATAGGACGATTTTAGAATGGATTCAACAAAATTTTGCCTAAGGCCCACTTTATTCAGTAAAAATTAGTTTCCTTTATGGATTAGAATGGAAAGGGGGCACCGTATTTGTCCCCTCCGGCCTACTGCCGTTTCAGGGTTATTGCGTAAAATACCAAAATACATTGCGGTTGCAATTTTTGATACCCCCCCCCCCCCCCCCCCCNGTACGGTAGTGAATCGGGCATTGCCATCTTTGCATTGTGGGTCATTTGAAATTACGGTTACAGTGCTTTCAATATTAAAGATGAATGTTGTTTAGATGTAACACTAACCCTGGATCTAGTGAATAAACCTGGATATTGTTATCTCCTTCACTGGTATTTCTGTCCTTGTCTTTTTGATGATATTTTCTCTAAAAGGTAACAGATTTTTTTTGGTAACAGAATTTTGTCTATAAAAGGTAACAGAATATTTCCTCAAAAAGGTATCATACTTTTGATATCAGAATTTTGTCTATAAAAGGTAACACGTAACCTAATACTGTCTATGAAATGTAACAAAATGTTTCATCTAAAAGTTAATAGATTTTTGGTATCAGAATGTTACTGCTAACAGATAACATATATTTTCTCTAAATATTTCAGATATTTTCTCTAAAGAGGAACAAAATATTTTCTGTGAAAGGTCGCAGAATAATTTCTCCTGAAAGAACAAGAAAATTTGCTCTAAAAATTATTAGTTTTTTGGTAACAGATATTTTCTCTAAAGAGGAACAAAATATTTTCTCTTAAAGGATTAAAGAATATTGTTTATGAAAGGTAACAGGAAACTTTCCTCTTAAAAGTTATCAGATTTGCGGTAATAGAACGTTATCGCTTAAAGGTAACAGATATTTTCTCTATAAAGAAACAAATTATTTTCTCTACGAGGTAATATGATATTTTCACTAAAATATTTCATCTTGAATATAACAGAAATAGTACCCAAAAAATCAAGACATATCTGTTTGATCTTTTAGTCGCATTTTTTTTGTAAAAATGTTTAAAAATAATTAATTCTGAAAACGTATCCACCCCCAAAGTAGGAGTCGAATTTGCGCTCAAACTCAGGATTTACATATCTTTAAATAGGTTAATATGTCTCAAATGAATCCGAAAGAAGTTTTCCACAACACTGCATACTCAGTTCAACTACCTTACATAGCCGGTCACTCCCTTTAACGCTGCATTAATGGAGGTTTTTTACCCAGCTGGATCCAGATTTTACTACTGGCAGCTTTGAATATACTTCTTAATAACAGGCCTGGTTAGCCAGGCCAGTATCCAAACTCGTCTGAAAGACGTTAAATCTTTCGATTGAATCTGGTTCTATCTGTAAGCTCAGAACAGTTAGGTTCTAATACAACCCTCTCCAGTTTCTCGTGGCTGAACAGACCCCTGTGTTTAATAACATGGCAGTACACCCTACTTGAAAAAAGAAGAAAATAATAGTGCAGAGAATGAGGGGTTTCTCTTTCTCTCTCTTCCCCTTCCCTCTTGCCAGAAACAAGGAAAATGGAAACATAGAAAATAGAATCCTGATAGGTTATGCACCATTCACTATGATACCGGCTTATACTCTGCCGGGTGTGAAGAAAAGATTGATGTAGACGAGGCGTATTCTGAAGCACTGTGTCCGATATGAACTTACACCATTTGTCCTTTTTAAGACGGAATTCTGTCCATAGATATCCTCAGAATTTTCAAACCCCGCTAAGTGCAGTATGACTCTTATTTTTCCAACCTGTAAGAATATTGAGGAAATTGTGTTTAAAGCTAACCTTCAACAGTTATTGTGTCAGACATTACTTAAAACTGAAAATACAACCAAGATATCAAATTAAAGAATAGTATGAATCAGAAAATAGTATGAGTCAAAATGCCTTTTTCCCTTGTCTACAAGAGACTAGAATGCGTAGATCTAAAAAAGAAGAACAGAAAATAGATGTAAGATCAGATAAAAAAGAAGATACAATGGTGGAAGAAAAAAAAATTCACTGCTCTTTTTAAATTTTGTTTAAAAAATATTTAATTTAAAAATAAATTGTTAAAAAAAAATTCAGAACTAATCTATTAATCTAGTATGAGCAAGTGTCAAACGAAAAGATAAAAAAATTAAAATTTTCCGAACTAATCTATCAACTAATCAATCAACTAATCAATCAACTAATCAATCAACTAATCAATCTTTTTAGGATGAGTAAGTGGCAAATGAAAACTCAGTTAAGACATTATATGAACAAAATTGAACACCTTATAAACATGGGAATGTACGACAACAGGTAAAAATTGTAAAAATTGTAAAATTTGTAAAAAGATTCTTTAAAAACACGTTTTCAGGGATGATTTTACTGTGGTAATTCAACCATCGCTTGTCAACGGAATCATCCCAAAAAAGTATGACAGGTACAAACTTTTTTCTTCACCCTTGTTTAAAAATTGTGACCGTTCTCCTTAAAATCGGATTTTGTTTCATTTTGTCCGATTTTAATCTATTTTTTATTAATAAACGCCGTGAAAATCAATATGAGATATTAAAATCTCTGTAATACTTTGGTAGGCGATTATATCAATACAATAAAGACGACTTTCCATTTAAATTTTGAATTATAACAAGCTGTTAAACAGCATGGATACACATAAACATAGAAGTCAAGATAATTTATTAAAAAAGCTTCTCTTTGATTACTTGTAAACTTAAATATTTTTTCTCTTTACATTTTTCTATTTGTTATATTGTTTGTTACATCCAAATATTTTTTCATTAGCATAAAAATGGTTAATTACGCCTTGAATAATAATTTACCTTGGTCATTAGTGGGGCAATATATAAATGGCATGATTAACAAAATTGCGATGTATTTAAACTATTATTTACGACATAATTTTTCTCCCACAAATGGTGCATTTTTTCCTGACAGGATTTAAAAATGCGCTAATAAAAATGTAAAAAATCTAAAAACATTCCTAATCAGTAAACAATTAATCAGACGATTTTACAATTCAATTTACCGATATTATTGATGAAACGATAATCACTATAAATAGCCCTCCTGCCATTTCCAAAATGTGGTCTGCCTTTTTTAAGCATTTAAAATTGGCAGAGATATATTTGTTAAGTCGCCTGATTAACTGTCAATTAATTCCGGGTCTTTCTGATTATGACTGTATGAAAAACATGGAGAAAATTAAGATTTCTGAAAAAATATTTTGATTGGAACTGCGAAACTATGGCAAAATAGAAATTAGTTAAAATGATAAGGAATTAATATTTTTAGGGTTTTTAAACGAAAGGTCCCTGATCTCTCCTATTTGGCTCCAGACTGCTTTCATTTTAGTCAAAAACTTCACGCTCTAGGTTAGCATTTTTACCATGGGATTAAAGGGAGCGTAAACGTAATTTCTTGTGCCCTTACACCTGTATAGTTGCTGCAAAATTTACGGTGGTACCCTTTAAAACGATAACTGATTAATAATTGGGAAGACATATCGTTTTTATATTTTGAAAAGTGTTAGATTCTCATAACTTCCTTCATTGTCTTTGCAGCATAAAGTCGCGAGTAACAGAAAAATCACAGTCGAAAATAATCAATTTCCAGCTTGAAAAATATGGATCTCTCCATCGTTCATCGCACATTATCTTTTAAAGGTTAAAAGGGTACCGGTGTGAAGCGGACATGCCGCTTTTGAAATGAAGTGTCACACTAAAATATCATGAGCAGTCCCTTTTAAGTAAATTCATATTGTAACTTAATATTTGAATTTCATTTTTATTATATTTTAACATTTCTAATAAAAACTTCTTCTTACAATTTAATGTTTCTAATAAAAAGTTTGACTGAAGTTGTTTAATAACTTTCTAATGTTGGTTTATTGAGCACATAAATGTTAATTAATGTCTTCATAAGAAGTTATTAATTTGTTCTTGACTGAGCTGTACACACTTCAATCTACCGTTTAATTACGTAATTAACCAACCCATAATGTTTCACACAAACCTGATATTAAAGGGAATATATAGGCATTACTTTAAGTTAATGAATACATTTAATAGTCTAATACAAGATATCGTTTCTAAGAGATTTACGCAGAATTATCTGGAAGTCTTCTGACGTCAAATATAATGAATAGTAAGACTGTTAACATTAATCCGAACTGATACCAGGCACGTTATAAGACAAGTGACAATTGACTGGGTCGGTTTTAAAGTGTCACAATGCCTTTGCCTTTGATTTAATCTTACTAGTTTATAAATACTTTTTTATGTTTTTAGGTTCCACTCAGTCTTTACGATTCAACTTAGTGTCTAAGGTTCAACTTAGTGTATATGGTTCAACTCAATCTACTATTAATTATTTATGCTTCCTGTTCTTAATTTTTATGAATGATAAAACATGTGAAAAAATCCCTAGTTGAAGTAAATATGAACATTTTGATAAAACTTTAATATTGGTATCATTGGAACCTGGTGGTGGAAATTAAGAAAACAAATCAATTTAGAGAATTGAAAAATATTAAAAACTCGTCGATTTAGGGCAACAATTTTTTTTAAATACTTTATTATTTAGTCAGCCGATCTCTTTGGAACAACCTTCTTCAGCCTGTCGGTCAGAAGGCAACAGATTGGAGCAAACAGGGAAACCATTATTAGAATAAAGGAATTGCTTCATTTTTGGAAAATATACGTAATTCCATAATATTTAAAATTAGTAACACGTTGCAGCTGATTCAGAATTCTGCACTATTAGAAGCCTAATATTTTATTCGGAATAATATCAAAATTACCGAACTGTTTCTTGGCAAAGGAATTGAGTCTTTGTTACAGACTCTGAAATTTTCTAATAATTATATCTTGGCAACCTGATGGTGCGAAGCTTTTGATTTTTCAAACTTAGACTATTTGATCTAACAGAATTCATCAGAGTTTATCTGTATGGAATTCATAGTTTGAAATATCTCAGGTATACCACGTTGGGATATAGGGATTAGAAAATCAGAGTTTGTGGAAAGGATTTAATTCCTATCAAAGAATGTATTAATATTTTTCATGGATTCAACTTTCTTTCGTGATTTTTAATTGAGCCACGTATATATTCTTAAAAAAAGGTTAAATATTATTGTTTTTTTTTTCAAATTTCTAATTTATGGGATTGATTGAAGGAAGTTCCGTTTTTGTGTCCCTCCTCTACAGCCCCCTTCCTAGCAACGAGGTAGTTTACAAGATAAAATTCTTTTAAAGATCATAAAAAAGTTTTTACGACAATTTTTTTTTACAAGATTTTTCACCGATTAATTACGTGAAAGTAAAAAATGACTTAGATTAATTTAACTTTAGAGTTTTTTAGATTAAAAAAAATATTTCAAGATTTTTCTTAAAAACAAACAAGAATCTATAGGAAAATTCCATAAATTTTTTAAAAATATCTCATGATAAGAAAAATTAAACATATTTTTAAAAAAATTCTTTTTTTTAGGAAAAATTCTTCCTTGGCTCGACGGACTCGTGGTTCTCTTATGCTGGACTGGTTACAATTCATCAGGGGTTCTCCTAAATACACATGTACTATATAAATCTAAAGGGACTGTAGGCTATATAAATCTAAAGGGACTGTAGGCTATATAAATCTAAAGGAACTGTAGACTATAAAAATCTAAAGGAACTGTAGCCGTAATTTTAAGTTACTCTTTATTTATAGAGTAGCATGTATGGTTCACACTGGAGCACTTTAAAGCTTTGTCAAATCAAGAATAGACGAGGTATCCAGCTTAATCTCTCTTAAAATGTATTATTTTCTGCTACAGGCACAATAAAGGATACTGTCAGAACACTTGCCAAGCTCGAGAAAACAAAAATCTCTTCCATATTATCTGATAAAGGTCTGAATGGGTACCATTGTGAATCAAACATGTCTCTCTATAAATGAAAGGTCCCTTAATATTTAACCGACCGGTTTTTTTTTTTAATTTGCAAGGTTACTATTATATCAGATAGTTACTATTAAACTACTATCAGATAGTAACTATTAAACTACTATCAGATAGTTATTATTATACTACTATCAGATAGTAACTATTATACTACTATCAGATAGTAACTATTATACTACTATAAGATAGTTACTATTATACTACTATCAGATAGTAACTATTATACTACTATAAGATAGTTACTATTATACTACTATAAGATAGTAACTATTATACTACTACTATAAGATAGTTACTATTATACTACTATCAGATAGTTACTATTATACTACTATCAGATAGTTACTATTATACTACTATCAGATAGTTACTATTATACTACTATCAGATAGTTACTATTATAAGCATGAGAAAAGTTTGAAAAAATGTAAAATAAAGAAAGTAAAGTATAAATTAAAAATTTTATTTTATCCCAAGAATTTAATTTATTTGAAAGGTTTCGTATCTCAAATGATCAGGAGGAATAATAAGAATAATGAGATACCTCACAATGCTCTCAAATAACTTTCACGGAAAGAAGCCCCCTAAAAATCATTAAAAAAACTATTTTTTTTCGAATAACTTTTTTCTTCATTGCAACCATGCAAAAGTGCTAAATCAAAAAGTTTCAAAAACTTTAATTAATTTTTATGAGTGATGCTTTTTTTATAAAACAATGAAAACCATACATAATCAAATTTTGTTATTTCATTACAAAATTCTCAGAAATTCTGTATTCCAATTTTATAAAATAGGGTTTCACGAAATCCTACAATTGTAATCAAAAACCGAACCGTCATTGTATTCTTTTAAGACATTATTTTATTAGGAATTTTAAATCTAACTTTCTGATTTTAATATATTTCCAACCTAATGGTGTAAACCTTTGAATACTGCAAGATTAAATAGTCAAACGTTTACACAATCAGAGCTGGAAACTTTAGAATGGATAACTTTTAATCCCAACTATTTAATCCGAATATCCACTATGGTAATTTTAATTTTATTCCATCAGAGAAATCCACAATTGCTAACAATTTAAGAATTTGTTGGCGGCCATTTTGTAAATATCGGTGAAGAAAAATATTTAATAATACCTTTAAGATTCTTTTTTAACCAATTTAACTAATATAATGTATTAATGAAGAAATGGGTGAGAAATTTAAGTGAATGCCCTTCCAGTCATGAACACGAGCAAATCTGGCGTTATTAGAATCAAACTTGTTGATCTAAATATTTAGTCTCGAGACAAACATAATCTTGAGATTAGCAAAAAGAGAGGATTAAGCATTAATCCTGATATCCACCATTCTAAAGTTCCCAGCTCAGGTTGCACAAATAATGGGATCAGAAAAATAGATTAGAGTCGTGTAATCAATTTCTTTGGTTAATATAACATGGAGAAAATTCTAAAATAATAATTGAATTACGCTGCAAAATTAAAAACAAATAAAAAATTCGCAATCTTTATGAAAATCATTGTTTGAAAAATACAAAAAATATGTGATCCAAGTTGTTATTGTTGTTTTCTTAGTTAGAGGGAGTATTATGTATTATACATCTTTTATCCCCTTCTCTTTCGTAGTAATCCCTTAATTGTGTGTAAACCTATCTTGCATTTTACTAAACTGTATTTTTTATATTCTGCTCACTTTTTGTACTGTATTGTGTAATTGTGTACTGTATTGTGTACTGTATTGTGTACTGCATTGTGTACTGTATTGTGTACTGTATTGTGTACTGTATTGTGTACTGTATTGTGTACTGTATTGTGTACCGTATTGTGTACTGTATTGTGTTATATTGTGTACTGTATTGTGTACAGTAATGTGTACTGTATTTTGTACTGTATTGTGTACTGTATTGTGTACTGTATTGTGTACTGTATAGTTTACTGTATTGTGTACTGTATTGTGTTCTGTATTGTGTACTGTATTGTGTACTGTATAGTGTACTGTATTGTGTACTGTATTGTGTACTGTATTGTGTACTGTATTGTGTACTGTATTATGTACTGTATTTGTTTGTGTCCGAATTAAAAAAAATAATAATAAAAGGGGATTTTAACCTTGATTTGAAATTCATCCAATGATCATATTTCCAGAATATGAAAATAGTTACATTATTATAACCCTGCCATAAATTTGTATACTGCTATCGTAATAATTTACTTTTAATGTTTTTAAATTATTGTGTTCTGTTCGATATTCAAGAAGTTTTTGTTTGATCTTTTGAATATCAATAATATCGTTTTCTTGGATCATATTTTCTCTAAAATCATATTTTTGTCATTGTCTGATCAATGCTATGTGTTTAATGTGTACGCGTGTACATTGCGCATTGCACTGTTAAAATATGTGTTTATTTATATGTATATGTATGCGGTAAAAAACACACTAACTGGAAGAAAGCATTTATGGTTTATGTTCAAGTACATATTTTTCCACTTTGATTATTTACATCCAGAACTGATTATAATTATATATAATACATAAACAAATGTTATAATTTATTATTGTTTTCTTAATCTTGTAAAAAAATAAATTGTATAGATTGTTAAATTTACTTTTATGTATGTTTTTAGGGTACTCTCTTTTCAAACTTTTCAGATTTTTCTGTGCACATTGATGGCTTTCCATACATTTTGAAAATTGACATTTTTTCCAGACAATTTTTTGTTCAATTTTGACCGGCCATAAACCAAACCTGAAGTTTTGTTAGATGTCACAAAAAATCTGGTCCTGATCGGTACAGTAGGTTTGGCATTTTGTGAATTTTAACAAACAGAAATACATACCAAAACATGTATGTATCTATATATATAAAGTAGTAATCTCTGTTTGTCCGATCATTACTCAGGAATCCCTGAGCCGATTTCCCTCAAATTTTGGAGCTCGGGAGACCCACGAGAATGTTCTTAGCCTAATTATGAGATTGGGTCGACTTAAATAGCAACAATTTTGTTCGCTGTAAAATCGTTCAGATGCGGATAAACGGGTGGAGAAACTATATGAATAACATGGGCAGCGCTGGGTTCCCTAGCTAGTGGTTAATTATCAATTAAGTATTTTAATTAGGTGAACAGTTCCTTTGAATTAATATGTAAGTAGAAATGGTTGCTTCCAGTTTTTTTTTCGTTCGTTATTTAACACTAGCAAAAGGGCCCGGCGTTGCCCGTTGAAAAAACAAACTGGAAAACAAATTTTAGCCTATAACACCCCCGGCCACCCATGAGTGTCCACAAAAAAAATTCAGCCCATTCGGTCCAGCCGTTTAGCCGGACATATATATGAATGTCTTGTTTTATTATATAGATAGAAGAAGATTACATTCGTTCACCAACATTGTACGTTCAGTAAAAGGTTAGGTTAGATTATTGGCTGTGTTTCCAAAAAAAAGTGTTCACATACAATTTTTAAATAGATCGCAAGCAATTAAGTTTGTGAACGATCCCAACTGGGAATTCGTTCGTAAACGGTTTGACTGATTAACAAAAGGAAAACGATCTTCAATGATAATCGTTCGTTTTTGTGTTTTCGTTCATTTTAAAAAAGTTGTCGTGTTTTTAATTCTCTGAGCAGTCTAATTCATTCGTTAATCTTTATGAACGACGCCATGGTTCACGAAAAATTTCGTTGATTAACGAAAACGATGACTATCTCTACATATCACATGTGTATGGACCACGGCCATATGACACTTTAGCCTGGGAAAAATATTGTCAGAAATAAAAGCTTATTTTTGTATAATTATGAGTATATGTAAAAAAAAAACAATAGATGATAAACGACCTATTGATTATGTAAATAGAAATGATAGATTACTATATTAATATATCAATGCTAACACGTGCACGATAATTTGGTATTAGTGTATATTTATTTTAAGTAATAGATATTTTAATTTAGATATTTTTATGAATATTGGAGTAAACTTTTTTTTACAATTTGGAATTTTTCTACAAATCTTTGACATTTTAAAATTCTTTCTAATTAATTTTCTTCCACCTTTCCCCAGATTTTCTTTCTCTCCTTCCTTTTCTTTCTCTCCTTCCTTATCTTTTTTTCCTTCCTTATCTTTCTCTCCTTCCTTTTCTTTCTTTCCTTCCTTATCTTTCTCTCCTTACTTTTCTTTCTTTCCTTCCTTTTCTTTCTTTCCTTCCTTTTCTTTATCTCTTTCTTTTTCTCCTTCCTTATCTTTCTTCTTTCCTTTTCTTTCTCTTCTTTCTTTATATTTCTTTCCTTCCTTTTCTTTCTTTCCTTTCTCTCCTTCCTTTTCTTTCTCTCCTTCCTTATCTTTCTTTCCTTCCTTTTCTTTCTCTCCTTTGTTTTCTTTCTTTCCATTCTTTTCTTTTTCTTCTTACTCCTTTTCCTTCCCCTTTGGTTAATTTTTCCCACTTACGTAATCCGAAACATTTCAACCATTTTATTCTTCCCTTAAATATGCTTAGTTGCAGAAAACGTTAAGTAAGACGTATAAAACGTACCCTAGCAACACTTTTGGTTGAAATATACAAATTTAGATACAATTTTGTCGAGCTGCTAAAGGGTAAAATAAATTGAGTCAATGCCAAAAACACTAATTTTCTAATCCCTATAATCCCTATATCTTTGCAACTCAAACTATAATTTTTGTTATAGATCAAATAATACAAGTTCGAAATTTCAAAGCTTTGCATTATCATTTTGACAAGATATAAGAACTAGATAGTTTTAGTTTCTGGGAAAGACTTGAAAACAAAACTCACGAAATCTTTTCGTTTTCATTGTTCGTATTTTTATTAGCACATGTAGTGTTGTCCTAATGGTAGAATATGTTTGGATAATAAAGCAATCCATTAGTGAATATAAATATACAATAAACACCTGCTCCTTTATACATCATTTTTCACTGCTAGCATACTTTTATATTTTGTATTTATCCTCTTCAAGTTATCATGCTTCACTGCTAGCAAACTTTTATATTTTGTATTTATCCTCTTCAAGTTTTATATCATGCTTCACTGCTAGCATACTTTTATATTTTGTATTTATCCCCTTCAAGTTTTATATCATGCTTCACTGCTAACATACTTTTATATTTTGTATTTATCCCCTTCAAGATTTTATATCATGCTTCACTCCTAGCATACTTTTATATTTTGTATTTATCCCCTTCAAGTTTTTATATCACGCTTCACTGCTAGCATACTTTTATATTTTGTATTTATCCCATTCAAGTTTTTATATCATGCTTCACTCCTAGCATACTTTTATATTTTGTATTTATCCTCTTAAAGTTTTTATATTATCCTTCACTCCTAACATACTTTTATATTTTGTATTTATCCCCTTCAAGTTTTTATATTATCCTTCACTGCTAGCATACTTTTATATTTTGTATTTATCCCCTTCAAGTTTTTATATTATCCTTCACTCCTAACATACTTTAATATTTTGTATTTATATATTTATATTTGTTTTTATATCATGCTTCACTGCTAGCATACTTTTATATTTTGCTTCTTGAAGATACTGTAGATGGAATTTCAATTTCAATATGTCGGATGAACAAAAATAATATTAATGCTTTTTTTTCTAAAACGGTACCCTTTATACCTGAATCTGATCTCAAATGTGTTTAATTCTAATATTTTCTTCATTTTTTCTTTTAAGCACGAACTGCGCAAGTCAATTTTGCAGAAAAGTCCCTGAAGAAAAGAAAAGAATTCAATTAAACAAAACCATGGAGCAGGGATATCTAATTCATGCTTGAGCAGACAAAGCTTACAAGGCCGGTACCGTTGTAAATCTGGCATTGTCGTCTTTACATTGAAGTTACGCTTACAGTCCCTTTAAATTAACAGAATTTAAGGTTTTAATGAAGACAAATAACTATGTCTCTCTCAATGTTGTTCAGAATAGGGATTAAAGGATACAGCTGTTGTGTCAAATAGTCAATATCAATATATTGATTGCCACAACCTTAATTTGTCTAATCCCTATATCTGTGCAACTTGATGGCTTAAACCTTTGATATTTCAAATTTATATTATTTAATCTACCAGAATTCAGAGTTTGAAATATTTAAGGTCTACGACATTTGGTTGCAGATTTATTGGGATTATAAAATCAGAGTTTGTGGCAACGACTCAATTCCTTTCGTTGTAAATATATTTCAATTATATTTTTAGTCTTTAAAAATGGTATTAGTTTAAACAAATTGGCTTAAACCAAGTAAAACTATAGAAGTTTAAATATCCATAAAAAGGATAATAACATTTAAAATTGAACTAATAAATCCCTTCTTAAAATTTAGGTTTCAAGTATTTTATTGTATAAGTGCCTTTTACTTTATGTTGGAATCTCGAAACACAAAAAATTAAATTTTTTTTAACATACTAAAAGGGCAACACTGGACTCTGACACATTAATAGGATACAAGTCTAAATGCATTACAATTATATTTTACAGACGTTAATCCAGTTTTTGTTTTCGGGTAATTGCGTTTCTATAGACAGGAAGAAAACCAGATTCTCTAGATGATACAATAAACAAGTCTGCTGAGATCGGTCGTTGAAGGACATATATTTCCCAAACAATTATCCCCGATTACTGCAGCAGAAACACAAACAGAATGAACCCGTCTCAAAAATCGATAATAATGAAATATCTTTATTTCCAGAAAAATTGCATCTTGTTATTATGTGTATAAATGGTAAAAAATAATGTTTATAATGGGGAAAAAATGCTAAGGATCTATTTTCGTGAGTTGGGGATTAATGGTTTTGAACAGTACTTAAAGACGTTTTAAACTTCTGAAATGAGATGACAATTGATTTTCAACGAAAGTCACTAATTCTTTATATGAAAATTATTCTTTGTTTAACTTTTGAAAATAGATTTACAACACGTGAGGTTTTGTTTCTAACTCCGGCGGAGAGAAGAGGAGAGGGGGGTTGAAATTGTTTGCTTTGGTGTCTCCGAGAGGGAACTTAAGTTAAAGACGACTTTACAACGGAGATTTTGTAAATGGTTAACAAAATTATGTTTCGAGCACTCTTATCTGCACCGTCCCATGTAGTTTCGTTCAAATTTTCTTTAAATGTAAGAGAAATGAAAAGTGATGAAAAAGAAATAAAAAATCACAATTCTAAATTTTATATTAAAACTTTGAACATCTTTTACCAAATTTATTAACCTTATGAATTATTAAATATGTTTAAATTTCAACTCTAAGTAGAGAGGGTTCAAATATTTTTTTGTTTTCCTTTTTTTCTAATATTTTAAAACCAATTTTAACAAAAGAATAAAATCAAATCCTTAAAATGTTTTATTTTAACTTAAAACAGCTTACAAACAAAGTGGTGAACAATTAGGAGCGTTTTCGTAGATAAATGAGATTAGGTCGTTGAGCAGTCAAAGATTTGAAGGGAACTGTTGCGAATAGGACACAGTCACCTTTCCACGGAGATTAACTTAAAACATTGCTTACAGTCCATTTAACTTTTTAAAATGGCGGATTAGTCATCAATCTTTTCACCCTTCCTACTGATGTTGATATATTGATGCCAATTCTATAGACCCCTGACGTCATCACATTCGGTGAGTACAACAGGTGAAAAATGAGCTGATGTATGCATANAGGTGACTACCGATAAGAGTCCAATCCTAAGAGAGAGTGTCTGAACCAGAACCCGGAGTAAAACCTCATGGTTCGAGGTTTGCTGCAGGAGTCAGGAGGAACCCGGAGATCCTCATTTCCCGTCAGGACACCATGGAGAAAGGATCAATCCTGCTCTGTCTTGGACTCGCTCTTGTCATGGTATACATATATTCTTAGCATTTTTTTAACTTTTAATTTTTTTGTCCCGATTCAAAATAAATAAAACTGTTATAACCAGTTATATAACAGTTATATCAATTTTAATCATCCCCCTTACACCCTCAACAAAAACATAAAAAATTCAATTTCAAACGAAAAAAAACTTCGATTAATGAATTTTGATCTAAAAGTACCAAATAATTATTTAAATCTCTTATTTAACTTTTTAGATTAAAGGTTGCAACATCGGAACTTCTTGTTGGCAATTTTAATTTAATATAATATATATTCTCTATATATTCAATCTACTGCATGGTACATGCGTAAATTTTATATCATCATTCCAGAATAGATAATATTCATGGATTTCAAAAGACATTTATCTGAAGTCAGGTTTTTATCCCTATTATACTTTCAACCCGATGTCTTAGACCTTTGTTATTTAAAACTTTAAAATTGTTAGAACTGTAAGGTTTATAATATCAGGGTATAAAGGGATTTGAAAAGGAATTGAGTGCTTGCCACAAACTCAAATATTCTTATCCCTATATCTTGGCAACCCAATGTCGTAGACCTTAGATATTTCAAACTATAAATTCTGTTAGATCAAATAATCTAAGTTTGAAATATCAAAGGTTTATACCCACTGGTTGCAGAGATATAGAAATTAGAAAATTTGAGGTTGTGGCAAAAACTCAATTCCTTTGTGTTTATGGCAAAACTCAATTTCTTTCATAGAGAAAGCATACTGAAGGCAAAACTATATTTTTGAGGCAAATATTTCGGAAGTTAAGAAATTTCTCTTCGCTTCTGTCAATCAATTTAAATAATATCAAAACTAACAAATATGAAAAATATTCAGCGTCTTGAGACACATTTTAGAAAATTACTTTTTGGATTTTTATTTTAAATGTATTTTTCTTTAGAAGTCAAAAGCAAAGCAAATTTTATCTTACAGAAAAATTTCTGTAAAGATTAATAATACTTATATATATTATTTTCAAAATTATACCTCCTATTAGTTATTACATATTCAATCTAACGATATCATACTATCAAATGTTGCGTCATTCAAAACTAGAAAAGAATAACCTGTAACTGGTTACTCGTCTCAAACTCTAAGTTACTAATCTTTATATATTTGTAACCTGATTATGTGGACCTTTAATATTTAAAACTGTGAATTCTGAAAGATGAAATATTAAAGGTTTTCACCATCAGGTTGAAAAGATAAAGAGGTTAGAAAATTAAAGTTGTATGCAAGAATTCAGTTCATTTGGTGGATCTTAAAATTTTGAACTATGAAAGGCTGGATCAAATAGTCCGGAATTTCAAAGTTTACACCATTAGGTTGCAAAGGAATTGAGTCTTTGCCACGAGCTCTGATTTGCTCATCCCAACATCTTTTTGACCCGATATCATAAACCTTAAAAATTTCATACTTTATATTCTGTTAGATCAAACAATCTAAGTTTGAAATATCAAATTTTTACAACATCAGGTTGCACAGATATAGAGATTAAAAAGTTTGATTTTTTGAGAAGTAGAAAATTATATTTTAGCTTCTTTGAAAAAAATGTTAAAGCATGTGAAACCAACCGTGTTTCTAGAGAATTTATTAGTTACTAGCTGAAAAAAAGTTTTTATTTTTAAAGCAAAAAAAAATCGACTTTTTATTAGCCTATGCAGATGCTACCCCCAGGGCACCCTTGGGTTCCATTGGGTCCAGTCGTTTGGCCGGAAATAGGGAACATATATACGAATGTCTTATTTTATTATAAAATAGATAATATTATTCAAGAAACCCGGTTTTTTCGAAATGTAAATAAATAAAAAAGGGTTGAATCAACCAATGAGTCGATATAAATTAACAACCCCAAGACAGAAAACCATTTGTAAACTAATTTATTGTCGTAAAACGTTTCTATTACTTCTTAATCAAAATCCAATACTTTTCATTTAAAACGTTTCTATTACTTCTTTATCAAAATCCAATACTTTTCATTTAAAACGTTTCTATTACTTCTTTATCAAAATCCAATACTTTTCATTTAAAACGTTTTTTCCAAATAAGCCCCCTTTTCCGCTTTGAAATCCGTCTTTAAAAAAAATGTTCTTTCTTGCAAGACCATTTTTCACATTATTTTAGTTAGTGGAAGTTTCATTTTGTCTGATAGAATTTGATATTTACAATGAATATTTGATGAGATTTTATTTATCAAGAACTTTTAATTTACTTTTTAGTTATTTTTTATTTCTACTTGCTGATTTTGTTTTTTAAACTTCAAATTAGCTTTTATCCTTTGTTTTTTTGTTGTTTTTTGTTATTATTACTTTAAGAAGTGATTTTGATTAACTTCTAGCGCGGCATCGAGAAAGTAGTTATTTTATCAAACATTTTACCATGCAGTAGGATTTATATTCTTAGGTTAAAAGCCTGAAATTATCTTTGAGAAACTGATTTTTGATCTACGTCATCGGTATTATGACGTCACTGTTTACCAGACAAACTGGTTTTTACCATTCCATTTTGTCTTTTATGACATTAAGTTGATAAAAACACCGGAAATCAGATATCTGTTCACAGAAAATAAAAAAGGGAATATCAACAGAATATATTTATGATAAATATTATTCATCGTTTATATTTGTCTAAAGCAAAATTACATTAAACAATATGAAAGTTTACAGTTTAATTTTTAATAAAAATGTGGTATGATGACGGTACTGCAAAGCTTGATAGATTTTCGCACATTGCTTTGAAACTAACACTGCAGGTTTGCAGAACTTTTGCAGTTAATTTAGATTTGCTTTATTTGATGGTGAAATATATCCTCTTGAGCCGATTTCAAAAGGGTGAACAGACACATCCCTAGTTGTTAAATTTGTGATAAAATGTTCATACTTGTTCATCCGCAAGCTCCCCTTCCAACGTCTGGTCAGGGAGATCGCCAAGGACTTCAAGACCGATCTGAGGTTCCAGAGCTGCGCCGTCAATAGATTATTAGGACGTGCACAGTAGACGTTATCTGATCGACCATTGTAGCGTTAGGAAGAAACGTACTCTGAGCTAGTCTGGATTGGATCGTAATCATTAAACGGGAGTAATTAGGACGTCATTTTATGTCTCCGTCACAGTAAACTAAGCTAGTGGTCTATGATAGGCAGTATACTGTAAACAATCTGGCCGCGCCATTAAAGTTGAAACCGAGCCGGCATAGGATATAGGGTCAGGCCGATACTTGCCGGTACAAGGGGTCGGTGCGGTTCGAATTCAAATTGACCCTAATCCACCGTGCCGTACTATAGTGTTTGGACACTAAAGTCTCCCTAAGTAAAGGTGTCAGCACATAATCTATTTTTACTATGCTTTCCATAACTTTTTAGCCTACAGTGGTGATGTTTCACCGTATATAGGACGGACACAGTCAGAGACTTCATATGTTAGTAAGAAGTACGGATGGAACAATCCAAGCTCTGATTAAAAAATTTTAAAATATTGTTTTCGGAGGGAAGTTTTCTCTGTACGTGACATAAGTTTGACAGTTTTTAAATAGGAAATTTCATGTTCAAAACTAGCAAATAAACTTTAAATAACTTTACATAAAATTAGACATATTAGAATACAGGGTATAATTCTCAATTATTTTTCTTTTCTTTTTGAATTGTTGCTAGAGATTTAGCAATTCGCGGATATAACCAATATGAACCTTTTTTCAACGGACCGAAAAATACATTGAGTTGAATCGCAAACTCTGATTTTCTAATCCATATATCTTTGCAACCTGATAGTTTGAGCATATAATATTTTAAATCTAGATTGTTTGATCTAATACAATTCATATCTACAACATTGGGTTGCAAAGATATAGGAATTAGAAAATCAGAGTTTGTGACTCAATTCTTTTGTCTGTTTTTAAAGCAAAATGTCAAAAATAAGAATTAATTTATTTTATTAAAAACACCTTTTCCTGAAAAACTATTAAAAAGAAAAAGCAGCGGAAAGGTGGGATATTGTTGAAATTTGAATTATGCTAATCCTGTCAAATTTTTCTTATTCATGATAAAAATGTAAATTTTGGTATATTTTGGTCTGATGCCGATGGATTTAAAGTAGATTAACCCTGTACTAAATCATATTAGTTTATTATATTCAAAATTTATATTTGTCTAAAGCAAAATTACATTAAACAATATAAAAGTTTACAAACTAATACTATTTTCTCTGGATATCGCATTTTATAATTGACAGGGTTTGCCAAAACAGGTGCAATACAAGACTTTTAGCATGAGTATAGTTTAGCTATTCAGAGGTGGTTTTCAGAAATAGAGATTTTTGTTCCCAGTCTAGTGTTTTTTGTTTTCTATGGTATGATGGTAGCACTGCAAGGCTTGATAGATTTTCGCACATTGCTTTGAACCTAACTTATGCAGTTTCTTTAGATTTGCTTTATTTGATGGTGAGATATATCCTCTTGAACCGATTTCAAAAGGGTGAACAGACACATCCCTAGTTGTTATATCTGTAATAAAATGTTCATCTTTTGAGTGTTGGCATTTTTGATATTTGTTTCCAATTTGACAGTAAGCTCAAAAATATCCATCTTTTCCTCCATTCTATTGATAATTGCTAGATCAGGTTTCTGTGCTGTCACAAGGAGGTTAATCAAAATTTCTAAGAATTCGCGAAAAGTTAAAGAAAATGGCAAGGTTTGGTTTGGGTTGAGTAATTCCTATTCTATTTGTTGCTCCAGGTGCAAAGGAGTAGTAGTAGAATACTAATATACAATTTTGTAAAATTATTTATTTATATAAAGACATTGAATTCTAAATAGATTTGTTAAGGAAATTTTCCTTTCTATGGTTTTCTAGGGCTAGGTCGCTAAAACAATTGTATTTTTAGAAGTTCTTCGAATCCTGTTTTATATTTTACTCTTCTAAGCTAAGGATAAAAATTATTGTGAAAATCAAACCAAGAATTATCTCAGAATAAAATTTGGATCCAAAAGCGTAATTATTCAAAATTGTACCCCTCACTTTGGCAGTGCCTTAGGGCTTTATAAATTTTAGTTTGAAAAACATTAAATATTTGTAAATTATTTAGAATTATTGGATTAGGATGAAATAAAACGCATTTTCATCCAAACTCGTGGATTTCGGATTTGTGAAACAATTTATATTTTTGTTCCAATTGGTGAAGATATAAATTTTTGTAGAACTTGTAGAAACGGAACAGATTTATGGCCGGCTTGAAAAAAGATTATTTACTGAATTGAAAATGAAAATATTTTTCGATTCCAGCTGCTGCATCGAGTACAAACAGATAAATCAAATAATTTTGGGGAAAAAAAGAGAAATCAATAATTGACGCAAAGTTATAAGTTAGTATTGTAAATCTCAGGATCAATCAGTATATTCATCATATTATGATCTCCGGATTAATTCAATTTCTCTTCAATATTAAGTGCTGGTCATGCCCGGATGGGATAACTTTAATTGAGGGACTGATTATTGATCCCCAAAATTCAAAAGTGCTTAAAATGAAAATCAAGATCAAGCTATTTCAGCAAGAGTTCTGACCGTACATTAGTGCTGCGAATCTTATTAATCTCTGGGCTTACTCGCCTCAAACTCCAATTTTTTTATTCTAAGTCTGCAACCTGTAAAAGGTTTACAACATCAGAATGCAAAAATATAAAGATTAGAAAATTAGAGTTTGTGTCAAGTGCGCAGTTTTGGTTTTTACTTTTTGTTGATTACAAATGTTTTTTTCTAGAACTAACATTTAACTCTATCCAGGTTTGAACAAGCATCTTAAAAAAACATCATTTTGATGTTTATTTAAGAAGTTAAAGGGTCTGTTGACACATTTTAAAGAGATCCTCAATTTATAAAGCATGGCATGTCCTATTCCCAACCGGCATGTCCTATTCCTAACCGACATGTCCTATTCCCAACCGACATGTCCTATTCCCAACCGATATGTCCTATTCCCAACCGACATGTCCTATTCCCAACCGACATGTCCTATTCCCAACCGACATGTCCTATTCCCAACCGACATGCCCCTCTTTCAACGTGTCAATTGAAATTACAAAGACAATATTTAGGTTGGATTTGAGGTTGAAGGCCGGGCCTTTGGATTGGATTCCCAGGATCCCTTGATGAAGAGAGGATACAAGGATCCAAACGATCCAAGGTAAATTTTAAGGATTCTAAACTAAATCGACTGACTTGAGAGAATTTCAATATCTGCTATATTTCGAATAAAAAAGAATCTCGTAAAGAAACTGAGTTCTTCTAATGCTTATTTATTGGCAACCCAATGTCGGAGACCTTAGATATCTTAAACTATTAATTCTGTTATAACAAAGGAATTGAGTTTTTGCCACAAACTCAAATCTTCTGATTTCAATATCTTTGCAACCTGATGGTGCAAACCTTTGATATTTCAAACTTAGATTATTTTATCTATAAGTATCTATAGTTTGAAATATCTAAGGTCTACGACATAGAGATTACAAAATTAGAGTTTGTGGCAAAAACTCAACTCCTTTTGAAATATTAAAGGTTGCAAAAATATAGGAATTAGAAATTTAGAGCTTGTGACAAAGATTCAATTTCTTTTATAGTTTTCAAAACAAAATCTGTTTAAGAAGTCTGGTAAAGGAATGTAGTCTTTGCCATCGACACAAATTTGTTCATCCCTATATCTTTGCAATCTGATGGTGTAAACCTTTGATATTTATAGATTAGATTAGTTGATAAAGCAGAATAAATAATTTGAAATATATTATAAGGTTGACAAAATTAGGTTGCAAAGATATAGGGACCAGAAAATCAGAGTTTGTGGCAAAGACTTAATTCCTTTACAGATATCCATCGAATTTTAATAGAATTTATTTCTAAAATACCTTTTGTAAAAAATGAAAAGGTTGTATTTGTAAGTTTTAGGTATTATGAACATTTTGATTAATATCTCTACAACACAATGTATACCATCTATCTAGGAAGATATAAAGAATATTTCCTCACATGTTTGATAAATTGTTTCTATTTATATTAGACTCAGAGGCATATACAAGGGGGGGGGGGAATTTGGGCTCAGCCCCCCCCCCCCCGGAAAGAAAAAATCGTAAATTCCTGAATACGCCCCTGATTGCTGGTTGGATAAATACAGGGTCGCAGGGTTACTAAGCAACATATTAAACCTAAGATTTACAAGATATTGTCGAGGGGTTTATTACGATTTTGCGTTATCATAACGCCTCCAGTTGTGTTTTCCATCAGTAAGGCTAAGGAAAACTAGTAAAATAAATTCAGATTACAACATCGACTTTAAACAGTTTTAACAGTTAAGAAAAACTGAAAACACGAAATACCAAGATTCAGTTTAAAAGTTACAACTAAAGAATACTTGAGATCAAAGACTTTAAAAAGTTCAATGAGCTAAAATAGCAAAAGTGTTTACACTGTTAAAATTGTGATTATCATATTTTGAATAAAATCTTGTCATTTTATTGGTTTTATTTTAAATTCTTCTGAAAAATTTCAGAATACTTTTACTATTAATTATTTAAATGGGAACAATTTAACAATTGCATTATGAATGTTTTTAGATTCACAATAAAAATAAGAAAACAAAAAACTGAGAAAGGTAAAAATTGGATTTGTTTAATTTTTGTGCGTTGGTTTTTAAGTTTAATCTTTTTCAACCATAAACTTTGGTGATTACTTTGATAGTCTAAACTTTATATATATATTTAAAATTTGGTGATGGTATTGGACCAAACCTCTGCAAAGTAAAAAAGTAGATGTTTGTTCCACATTAATTGAAAATATATTTCGGTCTGGGTTGACCCTCGTCAGTTCTAACGATATAATAACCATCAAAATAGATGAAAAAAATTGTAAAAATCACAAGAAGATAAACAAATAAAAAAAAGATTATTCAAAATAAAAATTTGGGCTGTCAAATGGACATAAGGGAAACGAACTCAGATTATGAGATGGAAAAAAGATAATTTGCAAATATTCACTTTTTTAAAAAATGTTTTGAGACAATTATTTATATGTATATTTTTAGCACAGCTAAATCCTTAGCTTTCTAGTGTTGGCTTAAATATCACAAAGTACAACAAAATGTTTACATTGTACAGGAACCTGTTCAACAGAGTGTACGGTATCAACAATCTGAACTACAAGAGGGCATATGAAGAACCTGTAGTCGCTGAATCCAGGTAAAGTTTAGATCCAAACCTACTTTTTCCAGGTATACCTTAGACCCAACCCTACTATCTCCAGGTATACTGTAGATCCAAGCCTACTCTCTCCGGGAATACTTTAAATCTAACCCTACTCTCTACAGGTATACTATAGTTACAACCCCACTCTCTCCAGGTATACTAAAGATCACACCCTACTCTCTACAGGTATACTGTAGATCCAACCCTACTCTCTCTAGGTATACTGTAGATCCAACCCTACTCTCTCCAGGAATACAGTTGATCCAACCCTACTCTCTCCAGGAATACTGTAGATCCAACCCTACTCTCTCCAGGAATACAGTTGATCGAACCCTACTCTCTCCAGGAATACTGTAGATCCAACTCTACTCTCTCTAGGTAAACTGTAGCTCCAACCCTACTCTCTCCAGGAATACTGTAGATCCAACTCTACTCTCTCCAGGAATACTGTAGATCCAACCCTACTCTCTCCAGGAATACACATGGAGGACAGAGGGATAAGGTGGGAACCTAAGGAACAAAAGTGTATTAAGTTGCACTAATTCATCCTGAGTCGTATAAATTTGGGATTCCATGGTTTATACTCTTTGCAAGTGACCATATTTGACTGTCATCTACAATGGGTTCTTGAAATTATCAAATTGTTTTTTTAACTTTATTACGAAAGTGTTTCTAAAAGTTCTCAAAAAGCTGCAATAATATAAATTTTTAAATAAATATATAACACTTGCATTGGACAAAATCCTTGAAATAAATTTTTTATTCATAATTTATTCATAAAAAGTTTTTCCCAAAAAACATTGT
The DNA here is from genome assembly GCF_000591075.1 of Eurytemora carolleeae. Lineage (NCBI taxonomy): Eukaryota > Metazoa > Arthropoda > Copepoda > Calanoida > Temoridae > Eurytemora > Eurytemora carolleeae. Next base: position 229,801 of record NW_019396168.1, read on the forward strand.
CTAAGAAAGATATGATTCTGTAATGTCAACCTTTAAATGCCATGTGTATGCCATCTAAAATATTATTAGATATAAAACTTTTTTGTCAATTTTTTGTGTTTAAAACTTTATTAGCATTCAAATATTAGGATGTTTTTGAATAAATGATTTTTATAAGCATGAAGCTACAGTGGACATAAAGTATCCATTTTAAAATTTGAAAACTCGATCTTTAGATCTTTAAATCTTTAAGGTACATATTACATATACGTACAATATCTATGGTTAAATTTTATTGTTTAGAATTATAAATATTTTTATGGTACATATACACGTTGCCCATGGATTCTCAAAAATCGTCCAACAATCTGCAGAAAGCGACATTTTCTGTAAAAACAAAGAAACTGCAGGATATGCCACCTTTACCACTTTACTCAATACCTCTGGGGGTTGATGCAGCTTCTTTTAAGCATTGACCAATAAATGGGGTATAGGCTGATTCCGAACTTAATTCGTTATAGATCGCTACTAATTTTACTTCTGTCTGTTTTGTCTATAACAAGAAAATAGTTTAAACGTTAAGCGTAGTTTTTATCTGTTTTCTCCTTACAGACGCAATAGATAGAAATAGAATTAGTAGTGATCTATATCCATTTCAATTCAGAATCAGTCTCTACCACCATTCATTTTTCAAGAACACTCCCTTTAACATTACATGCAATTTTGACGATCCGGATTGTGCACATGTGCATTACATTACATTTCACCAGTACTTTTTTTCAGGAACGAGGACCTGGCTGCACTGTACAGTATGTACATGGAACAGGCCATGTCCAAGAGAGGGCTCAGAGACCCCAACGACCCTAGGTAATACTAAGTGGCTTTAAACAAAAATCTCCAAAATGATGGATTATCAAAAATGAAGGCAACTAACTCCAGCACTAAGCATTTTACGGGGCATACAGTTCAATTCTGCGGAGGAGTACAGATGCTAAACATTTTCTCTATTTTAGAAACCTGTTCCGTGCCATCTATGGATACAGGAAGTAAAGTAAACTTAGAGAGAACTACCATATCAAACATTGTTTCTAAAATTATCTAAAAATTGTATCTTATTTAAACATTAGATTTAAAATAAATAATTTTTACCTACATGCAATCAAATAATAGTATTAACAGATAGGAGTTTCTTGTTAGAGGTGTACTTCAAAATACTGAAGAATTTGCTCTTTTAATTCTTTTAGAAAAACCAAGAAAGGAATTGAGTCTTTGCCACAAACTTTGATTTTCTAATCAGAATATCTTTGCTACCCATAGACCTTAGATATTTCAAACAATTCTGTTAGATCAAAAAATCTCAGTTTGAAAGTTTTTCGCTATCAGATAACACAGATATTGGGGTTAGAAACGTTCGAGTTTGTAACAAAGACACATTCATTCACATTTAGGAATGATAGAGTTGCGTCTTTTCCAGAACATAAATTCTCCAAAATTGATTTTTCCAAATCAATTCTATTTTTAGATGGAATAATAATCTTGTAAAATGATAATGGTAGTCTGTAATTGGAAAGTCACTTGGAATAATAATCTTGTAAAGGAGTTGAGGCATTGTCATAAACTCAAGTCTTCTAATCCCTGTATCTTTGTAATTTGATGGAGTAAATCTTTGAATTTCAAACTTAGATTATTTAATCTAACAGAATTTTTATAGTTTGAAATATCCAAGGTCTACGACATTCTGCTGCAAGCAGGGGTTAGACAATCAGAGTTTGTGGGAAAGACTTAATTCCTTTATTTGACATGATTAGGCATGTGTTACGCTTTTGGAAAGGGACTGTATAACATGTATTGAACCAATTTAATCAGTAAAAATTTAGAAACACTAAAATGCAAGCAAATATTACTGTAATTTAAATGCATCCATGGATTAATTATTCAAAATGGTTTCAGCTAGATCAACTAATTAAGTCAATCACTTCCCAGATTAACCTTAAGTTAATTTCTTCCATTTTTTCCCTCGCTTAACCGAATTTGTCTATCTTTTGCACTCTATCAATTTAGAATTAAGAAAGTTCTGCAAGTTTCTGGTAGTTTTCCAATTCAGTTCCAACTTAGAATATTAAACATTATCACGCACACGGCACAAGACTAAAGCTTAAGGAGAAAACAGAGTAAATTAGATGTTTAAAAAAATGTTATTTGACAGAATTTAAGAACTTTTTTAATGTAAGGATTAATTTAATTTCTTTTGGATATTATGATATCCCGTTGGGACAGGACAGTACTCTGCAGGGATATCAAATAAGAAGGTTTATTAGAATTAAAAGAAGAATACAATTTTGCTTTTAGCTGTAAAATAAATTTTAAAAAAATGTCACACCATATCGATGATTTCATTTGGTGGCTCTGTTACGTCATTTGAAACTATAATTTGTTTCAATGCTGAAATCATAATAAACTTAGGAAAGAATCATATTCAATACAAGCGTTGGTTAAAACCTAAAATCTATCGGATTGATGAAAAGTAAAACTATCATCATTTATCAATGAATCACAAAATCAATGACAATGTGAGGGAACACAACACAAAAATTATATTTACACATTTTAAAAATTAAAGATCGTTTTTTCCCCGGAGAACAGGCTGATTTGATCATACATAATTAGTTCTGTTAAAGCACCTTAAAGTATCTGATGGACAACAGTTACAGTAAACTATTAAGTTAGTCTTTAGAAAAGGGGGGGTTTTAAGTTTCCCCCCCCCCCCCTTATTAGTACCTACATTTATTAAATGCAAAAAAACAAACAACCATCAAGAAAAGTATTATGTATATAAAAAATGGATTTATTATTTAAAAAAAAATATTTTTAACATAATGATATATGTATGTGCACACAATTTTCAATAAATTAAAATTTTGCTGAAATTTCTGTTCACAAGAAAATGGGATCCGAGTGTCATCTTTCCAAATTGGAAAGTTTAAATCGAGTAAAAATATGATCTAGGAATTAGATCTAACTACTAGGGAACAAATTGAATGAAAGCTTTATCTTTATTTTCCAACAGAATTTGTTTATGATCTTGGGCTCAGAGGGTCGGATATCTATACGGAGATGGAATTTAAAGAATTTAAGCCGCGGTTTAAATCCGCCAAAACCCGGTTAAAATTCAGCGCCGGCTTAAATCTTGAAACATGTGATACAATTTTTAGTGGAACCAACCATATTTAAACCGCGGCATAAATTTAAACCGCCGCTCAAATTCTTTAAATTCGGCCACGGGTTGATTTTAAAAAAGTTGAATCAATTTTCAAGAACGGGTTGATTTTAAAGCGTAGCAACGCCTTGTCGTTTGATTTTACCTCCCTAACTCACAAATATTGATTTGTATTATAATATTGATTTTAGATATATTTATCTTTCTGTTATCATTATAGTATTGATTTTAGATATATTTATCTTTCTGTTATCATTATGTTATTGATTTTAGATATATTTCTCTTTCTGTTATCATTATAATATTGATTTTAGATATTTCTCTTCCTGTTAACATTATACTATTGTATTTAGATATACTTATCTTTCTGTTATCATTATAATATTGTATTTAGATATACTTATCTTTCTCTTATCATTATAATTTTGTATTTAGATATACTTAATTTTCTGTTATCATTATAATAATATATTTAGATATATTTATCTTTCTGTTTTCATTATAATATTGATTTTAGATATATCTATATTTCTGTTAACATTATACTATTGTATTTAGATATACTTATCTTTCTGTTATCATTATAATATTGTATTTAGATATACTATCTTTCTGTTATTATTATAATATTGTATTTAGATATATTAAATTTTCTGTTATCATTATAATAATATATTTAGATATATTTATCTTTCTGTTATCATTATATTATTGTATTTAGATACATTTCTCTTTCTGTTAACATTATATTATTGTATTTAGATATATTTCTCTTTCTGTTAACATTATATTATTGTATTTAGATATATTTATCTTTCTGTTATCATTATATTATTGTATTTAGATATATTTATCTTTCTGTTAACATTATACTATTGTATTTAGATATACTTATCTTTCTGTTATCATTATAATATTGTATTTAGATATATTTAATTTTCTGTTATCATTATAATATTGATTTTAGATATATCTATCTTTCTGTTAACATTATACTTTAGATATATTTATCTTTCTGTTATCATTATACTATTGTATTTAGATATACTTATCTTTCTGTTATCATTATAATATTGATTTTAGATATATTTATCTCTCTGTTATCATTATAGTATTCTATATCTTTCTGTTATCATTATATTATTGATTTTAGATATATAAATCTTTCTGTTATCATTATATTATTGTATTTAGATATATTTAATTTTCTGTTATCATTATATTAATATATTTAGGTATACTTATCTTTCTCTTATCATTATAATATTGTATTTAGATATATTTAATTTTCTGTTATCATTATAATATTGATTTTAGATATATCTATCTTTCTGTTAACATTATACTATTGTATTTAGATATACTTATCTTTCTGTTATCATTATAATATTGTATTTAGATATATTTAATTTTCTGTTAATATGGTCATGGAATAAAATCAGTGATATATTACATATTTACAATTACAGACACTAGTTTGCGGACTAGAAAGTCTTCAGACTGTATAAACTAGCCCAAAGATTTGTTCTTATTTTTTTATTTGTTAGACTGTACTACTGAGCGAAAAGTTGCAAAAACGTTCAAGACCTGATCGACTTTGAATTGTCACAACGCCTCATTCTTTGATTTTTATCGGTCTTTGATTTGTATTTTTTTGTATCACTAAGCCTATGCATTATTATTCAGCAATTGTTTTAAGCTTTAGTCTTCAGAAAGTTTTCAGCAAAAATATCATCGATTTATGCGCGAGAGCTTGCAACTTTTGGATCACTGTGTAGGTGTTTTAAAATTCTTCTACAATTATTATCAGTTTACACCTGAAAATAAAAATAAAAATTAAATCGTCAGAAGAGAAGAACTTATATTGAGATAGAAATCGTCCTTAACGAACACAAAATAAAAGATCATGTATGGTCGAAATAAAGAGGAATGGGGGGAGGGGGAGGCAGCTATGAACCCCATGGAAATTACTGCAAAGCCGCATAAATTACAGAATCACCTCCGAGCCCTGAAAATCCCAAGCGGTAACATTTTCTTATCTAATATGGCTTAACAAAGCCCATTTTTCTTGCAAATATTTTCGATTTCAATCATAATTCTATTTCAATGAAAACTAGATGAAAAACAAATCAAACCAATTTTTAACATTTCTCGTTGTCGCAATATTCCTTTTGGTTCGTTTAGAAATAGGTTCTTTTTAGTTCATATTCAGATTACAATAAAAGAATAAATCTTAGTGTTAGATGAGCTTCTTTTCTAGAAAATATCAAATTACATTAATTTTTTCATTTTAAAGAATTGCTCTTGAGAAGCCATTTTTGGTAAAGAGAAACCTTTTTGTGTCTTTTACTACTTTTTAAGAAGTTAAATTTAAAGGAATAATTTCTAAAAATAAAAATATGTGAAAGATAAAATAATTTGAATCTAAACTTTTTGTATTGTTTAAAGGAAGTGTTATGATCGATAAAGAACACAAACCTTTATTTCAATACTTTTCACTGATCAGTGATGAATAAGAAATTCTTATTATTCTAGCTGACGTGGGTTCTTTAAATGTGACTTGCGGAGTTAAGATGCAGAAACAATTTAGGGAATTTAACATCTCTTCTGATAGTAAATATTCTCATAATAGTTATATAATAGATAAAAAGGTTTAAATTGTACTGTTGTAAATCAGACACGATTCTCTTTAAAATGGAGGGTCAGTTGATATTACTTCTACAATCCCTTTAACTGTTCTCACTTAAAGCAGATTAATAAAATATTTGATTCAATTTGATTTTTGTCCAAGATTTGTGTCTTCTGACTTTTTTTCCTTTTTCTTTTTCCAAATCGTTCTCGCGTTTATTAATCTTCATCGAGGAAACATTTTTACTGCGTAAGTTATTTTAATTAATTGTTCACAATGATCCAAGCATCTATGAAATTTGTACAAAAAAAAACGGGTATTCTTTCATCTTCAGTTTTCACTTACTTATATTTTTTTTGTAGCCCTGGACACTTACATTTAAGAACAACAACGATTTTGGTCCTAACTTCAGTTTTAAAAGAGTAATTGGAAAAATGCTGATATATTTTATACACATTATGAATAACTGGTTTAATAAAGATAAATAAATGATAGAGAAATGAGAATATATGAATATATGAATATAAGGTAACATTTATCTTTATTAATGTAACAAGTTGGGTATGTCCTTGGGAAATATTCACAGATTGAGAATTAAGATTTGTTTTATTACTGAACATCAATGATGAAGTTAAATAACTTAAAATTTCGTTTCATCATTTGAAGTACCGGACTGTACTTTCAGGACACTAGGACAAGTTTCATCATTTGAAGTACCGTACTGCACTTTCAGGACACAAGAACAAGTTTCATCATTTGAAGTACCATACCATGCACTTTCAGGACACAAGAACAAGTTTCATCATTTGAAGTACCGGACTGTACTTTCAGGACAATAGTACAAGTTTCATTATTTGAAGTACCGGACTGTACTTTCAGGACACTAGGACAAGTTTCAACATTTGAAGTACCGGACTGTACTTTCAGGACACTAGGACAAGTTTCAACATTTGAAGTACCGTACCATGCACTTTCAGGACACTAGGACAAGTTTCATCATTTGAAGTACCGTACTGGACTTTCAGGACACTAGGACAAGTTTCAACATTTGAAGTACCGTACTGTACTTTCAGGACACTAGGACAAGTTTCAACATTTGAAGTACCGGACTGCACTTTCAGGACACTAGGACAAGTTTCAACATTTGAAGTACCGTACTGCACTTTCAGGACACTAGGACAAGTTTCAACATTTGAAGTACCGGACTGCACTTTCAGGACACAAGGACAAGTTTCATCATTTGAAGTACCGTACTGCACTTTCAGGACACAAGGACAAGTTTCATCATTTGAAGTACCGGACTGCACTTTCAGGACACAAGGACAAGTTTCATCATTTGAAGTACCGTACTGTACTTTCAGGACACTAGGACAAGTTTCAACATTTGAAGTACCGTACTGCACTTTCAGGACACTAGGACAAGTTTCAACATTTGAAGTACCGTACTGTACTTTCAGGACACTAGGACAAGTTTCAACATTTGAAGTACTTTCAGGACACTAGGACAAGTTTCAACATTTGAAGTACCGTACTGCACTTTCAGGACACTAGGACAAGTTTTATTGCTTGAAGTACCGGACTGTACTTTCAGGCCACTAGGACAAGTTTCATCATTTAAAGTTGTACAGTGTACAAACAGACGGCAAAGGGGTACAAACCAAATGAATTATCTCCTTCTAGTCACCGTCAGCATATTGTGATGATAACTTTTTCTGAATAATAAACCTATAATTTCGAAAGGTAATAATGCTTTGTTCATGGCACGCTATCCAACCATTTTATTGTTTGAACAAAAATAATAATCATATTTCTAATTTATAGACTGGGCGGGTTACAAGGTTGGATCAATAGGGTTTTAATCAATCATAATACTTTCCGGTCTTTTGATCCTTTAAGGCTCTATAAAAATATGAGAATTCTAATACATTTTAAAATAGTTTTTCTAAAATAATTTCAAATTGAACTGATTTTACGCCTCCATTCTGTTACTTTCTAATCTATATATCTTTAATATTTATAAAAACAACTATAAAGGATTGTACGATGCAAGTAATGTCTTACATAAGCTTTATTACATGAGAAAAAGTACCAAAATAACATATATTTTTGACCTAAATGTGAACATTCAAGAAGAACAATCAAATATAAAATTAAATTATGGAGATAGCTTTTGCTATAATAGAAACTGTTACGTTTTAATTTTCATTTTTGTAAATTAGTTTTTTGATAAACGTTATTTTCTGAACGTTAGAGACCCCCCCCATCCTATTTAAAAAAAACCTTTGGAGAAAAAAATTTAAAAAACTATTTCTGTAAAAGTTTCTGTTAGGGAGGAATGTAGGACTGAGAAAGCTGTAGAAGGGACTTCTAGCTTCTAGAAGCCCTGGATATAGAGTAAACATTTAAATGTCAAGATACATCTCAGATTCTTTACCTTTCCCTCGTTTTCATTCATACTATTCTTTTCTTTATTTTTTCATTCATTTTATTCTTTTCTTTACTTTTTCATTCATTTTATTCTTTTTCCTTCTTTTTCATGATCATTTCATTCTCTTTTTTTCTTTTTCATGATCATTTCATTCTCTTTTTCTTCTTTTTCATGATCATTTCATTCTCTTTTTCTTTTTTTTCATGATCATTTCATTCTCTTTTTCTTTTTTTTCATGATCATGTCATTCTTTTTTTCATGATCATTTCATTCTCTTTTTCTTCTTTTTAATTCCTTTTATTCATTTTTCTTTCTTTTTCATTCAGTTCATTCTCTTTTCCTTCTTTTTCATTCATTTCATTCTCTTTTCCATCTCTTTCATTCATTTAATTCTCTTTTCCTTCTTTTTCATTCATTTAATTCTCTTTTCCTTCTTTTT
>NW_019396168.1:239176-245280 GCF_000591075.1 Eurytemora carolleeae
CCCCCCCCCCCTCTTCCATCCCTCCCTTTTCCTAGAACTCAGGATATATTTGTTTGATCACTTTCTAATATCCATGGATAACCATTAAACTCTGAACTAAATTGGAAGACGAGTTTTAGAATTAAGTTATAAAAAGTCCCATGAGCATGGCACACAGGAATTGTGTAGTGTCAGCAGACCCATTTCACTCAATTGGTAAGTAAATAAGTGTAAACCTGTTTGTTTTGTTACATCATCAAATACACTAAAATCTTGACATAAAGTCGTCTTCCTATTCCATTGTTTTCTGGTTTTCGCTATATTAAACGTACAGACTGGTTCGTGATTAATAAGGGTGCCGGGAGTGGGGGAAGGTGGAGAAGGTTTTTATATTTTTAGTTTTGATGCAGATATTCAAAATGTGCTGCAAAGCTTCATAGAATAAAATATTAATAATTTTCGAATCCATAAATTCAATGCATGTCTGGAAAACAATTTATATTATTTACGTCAAAACTTCAATTTTTATCCAATCATTTCTTCTTTCTTTAGATTTTTTTATTCAACAACTACCTAAAAATCTCTAAAAGAAGTAATAATTATGGATAACAAAATTAACTTTATTTGTTTCTGAAACTCAATTTTTAAGCATTAATAAATAATTGCCATCGGAATCCTTAAAGAACTTTCAAAACTCCCATTTTAAACTTTGCATAATACAAGAAGTTTGTTGTTTCCTCCTCCATGGAAAATAAACAAAAAAGCTTTTTTAAACCCACTTTTCGGAGATATGTTTATCGTTTATATTAACAAAAATTTCCACAAATTCAGAATGCAAAGAAATTGGGATAAGAAAGTTGTGAGTCAAAGGGGGATAACGTTTGACATCCGACAAAAATAATCAAAAGTTTTGAACAATGTTTTTATAATTTATTTTTATTATTTTTGTAGAACAAAATTGTACGAGGCATAGTTAATAATTTCAAATGTTTATATCTTTTTTCTCCATCTGCACGTCCGCAGTTTCTCTTTTTCTTGCCTCACTTTACCCGTCCAAAAAAATCAAAAGTAAAAAGTAAAAAAATTTACAAAAATTAGAGCTTATGCCGATTTGTTCAAACTAGAAAAAAAATCTCATGATAATTATCACTTTCACCTTAAATTAAACAATTTGTTAAAAAGAGTTTGTTGCAAGTGTTCATTCCTTATTTGTGGTAAAATGTATGTTTGCAGAAAGTTCTAAAATAAGTAAAAGATCTGAAATTAATTTCAAGCTTATTTTATGTAATCCTAAATGTCGTCATTGAATTCCAAATTATACTGGACACGATCTTTTAATCGCAGCATATTTCACAAGATTAGAAATTCCCCCCCATTCCCCTGAACATTCCTGGCACAATGGACTGGTATTTAGGAAGGGGCACATTATCACTTTTTTTAAGCAGTTCGTTAGACAGAAGGGAAAGGTAAAAACATGCAACATTACTGGTACAACTTTGTGACTTGACAGCTCATCTAGTTTTCATTTTAAGCTTAATTATAAGAAAAGTAAATTTATTTTGTTACATATTAGAAATTAAAAAAAAATTTTCTTAAATACTTAAAAGGTTGCTAAAAAGCACATAGAATGCTATCTTGACAATTATCCTACTGCTAGCTCAAAGGAGATGAAGGACCATCTTGAACATGGGATTCATGGACCTCTGATCCCAGATTTGAAGAAACAAATTTTACCACAGTAGTACATTTATGTAACCTGATACCAATAAACCGTTTTAGTCATGTTACCATCGTGGTTTAGCTTTTATAAGAATATACTCACAAGTCCTAAAAAACTTTGTGGTCATCCTTTAGATTGAAAACACATTGATTGTGAATAAGAGTTTATTTTCACAAAATACAGAAGTCTAGAATCAAAATACAGAAGTCTAGAATCAAAACACAGAAGTCTACAATCAAAATACAGAAGTCTACAATTAAAATACAGAAGTCTACAATCAAAATACAGAAGTCTACAAACAAAATACAGAAGTCTACAATCAAAATACAGAAGTCTACAATCAAAATACAGATGTCTACAATCAAAACACAGAAGTCTATACAATCAAAATACAGAAGTCTATAATCAAAATACAGAAGTCTACAATCAAAATACAGAAAGAAGTCTACAAACAAAATACAGAAGTCTACAATCAAAATACAGATGTCTACAATCAAAATACAGATGGTCTACAATCAAATACAGAAGTCTACAATCAAAATACAGAAATCTACAATCAAAATACAGATGTCTACAATCAAAATACAGAAGTCTACAATTAAAATACAGAAGTCTATAATAATCAAAATACAGAAGTCTATAATCAAAATACAGAAGTCAATCAAAATACAGAAGTCTACAATCAAAATACAGAAGTCTACAATCAAAATACAGAAGTCTGTACTATCAAAAACTTTTTTGCACATTACAAAAAACATTCGTTGTCTTTCATGTAAATTAAACCCTAAAAATTACCCAAATTCGCCGTTATTTTTATAAACATCATTTCGTTTTGTTTAATTTTAACTTTTTCTTTAGTAAACGGAATGTTGTCCAGCACTATTTGTATACCATTAGAGGGAATATATATTTATATATATAATATACGTACACTGTATACAACACTTATATAATAAATGAGAGCAATGATGAATATATGATTTATTATGCATGAAAGGTTGAATGCAACAGGGGGAACTTTTTTCTCGGAATTTTCGAGAAAAAAAATTATAAAATAATGTATTTAAATCATTTGAAACTATTTTTGTCGCGCCCCCCCCAGTCAGCTGCAAAATAAACGTTAAAGTGAAAGTATTATTGAAAAAAGTTCCCAAAAAGTGCCAAATAATTTTTTTGACCCTCATGACACGCAATTATTGGGGTGTCATGACTTGAAAAATCTTAGCAAGTTTCTTAGATATACTCGCAAAGCAGGAGACTCTAACGACGACCTTTAACTGTTTGGCCGTTCAATATGAAAATATTCTTTTACAAATGAACAAACTGTATTCAAATTACAAGTTCAGGAAAAGACTAACTAATTCCGAACAGTCTTCTCTGAATTCACATTCTTTGTGAAAAACCCTGTGTATATATGATATATATAATATATATTATGTACATATATATATATATATATATAAAAGTTTCTTTGACTATAAAATGTGTTTAAGTGTATTATTTATCGTAAGTGCTGTAAATATTGTATGAATTACCATTACAAGCAACTATTCTAATCCATATTATTGCAGTTTTATTTCTCTAGTGCAATATTCTACTTCATGTCTTGCAAAATATTGGAAATTCAGAATTCACATAAAATAGTAGAAACATACTAAAAGATTGGGTTTCTACATTTTAATATTAAATGGACTGTTATTTAAAAAGGGTCCGATTCATAAGGGTACAATTTAAACCTTTATCTTATCATAAATGTGGAAGATACACCGTTATACAGTGTTTAATTCTGTCAAATTCTTAATTGTCGATGTTGCAAGAAATCTCAATTTATTTTAATAATCAATAAAATTGTTGGCAAGTTTCTCTGTGCGATGTTTCTTTAAAGGACAATGTTGGGGGCGTTCTTAGGCTTTCCCACTGTATATATTCATCTATCTATCTATCTATCTATCTATCTATCTATCTATCTATGTTGAGCTGCTTTGTTGCGCTGACCAGCAGCTTGAGGATACTCAGTGAAGCCCTGACTGTTTACTTGCTTGCACTGGTGAGTCAAACACAAAAACATTTGAAACTATTTATCCAGGAATTGTTTTTAGTTTTGATGAAAATAGTTTTTTTATAGTTTTTCTACCGAAGCCAGATTTATTTGCCATTAATGGGTTTTCTATTGATATATTGTTCATAAATCTTCCTATTTAAGTGTTTTAATTGAGTAAATTCTAAAAAAACATTGGTTTTTATAGTTTTTGTCACAGCATTTAATTTATGTTTTTAAATAAACCTGGCTTTTGTAATGGTTAAGTTACAACCTAAAGAGAATTATTTGTACGTGTTTAAACAATGATTATGCACAACTATCATTGTAAATAATATTTTACGGAATTGTACGTGTTTAAACAATGATTATGCACAACTATCATTGTAAATAATATTTTACGGAATTGTACGTGTTTAAACAATGATTATGCACAACTATCATTGTAAATAATATTTTACGGAATTGTACGTGTTTAAACAATGATTATGCACAACTATCATTGTAAATAATATTTTGTTTTTTAGTTTGTTAAAACCTACTTTTTTTATTTATTAGTTTTTTAGTTTTTCTGAAAAAAGAGATAGGAGGAAGGAAAAGAAAGCGTTTGAATTTGAAAAAAAACATTAGAAACTATAAAAAAGAAAAGAAAGCATGGAGTTGGTAAAAAAAAGAAGGAATTATAACATTGATAATAAATATTAAGAAAGGAAAAGAAAAACTAATAAAAAAACAGGAAAGAAAGATGGAAGAAAAAAAAACTGAAAATGAATATGAAAAAAGGAGATGTAAAAAGATTTTAAAGGATAGAAGAGGGAAAAAGGAAAGGGGCAGGAATTAAAGGGGGAAAGGGAAGGGAAAGGGGACGGGGGAAGGAAAGGTGTATGATTCATAAAAGGCCTGCTTCCTTGCTTCTCTGTTTATATCCCCCAAGATATTTATGTTAAAAGCTTCTCTCCTTTAAACAAGAATATGAATAACATTTAAAGGGATTTTTAGCGAAAAATGAAAGGGGGTATAGGCTTATGGCGAAAAATAAGCGCTTTATTATCGCAACTAATCATATCTGTTGCGCCTATAAGGAGAAAATTGTTAAAAACGACTCATGCTGAAGAACATAGATTCCATACAAATTTAGAAAGTTGCAACATTCAACTCGGATCGTAAAACAATCAATTTAATTCCAAACAAATCATTCAGATATGACAACCAATAGTCATCGATTATTTTTTGACGCATTCATATATATAGTTAATATTTTTGATTTTGTTTTTTTAAAATAATATTTCGCTGGCGCTGGATTTTAGAACATTCCTGGAAAATATGAAAATGTCGTCCTCATTATCAAAAATCCTCGAAACAGGAATAAATGTTTTCAAAAGTAACTATATTATGAAATATTTTTTAACAATTTTCTCCTGATAGAAGTAAGATTAGTAGCGATCAAAAACGCTTATTTTTCGCCGTAAGCCTAAACCCCCTTTCATTTTTCGCGAACACTCCATTTAAAGGGACAAACATTATAAACATCAAATATGATCCTTTATAAAAAAGTGACCTGAGCGATGAGAAATGTTTTCTTTGACCTTTATACCATTTTATCAATGCGACGAAAATACCCAATATTTATCCCATAGACAAGTACGACAAACTAAAGTAAACTGCGTGCAAGATTGGAATCCTACATTTACTTTTATTCATAACTCTTCTAATTGAAAAGCTGGATAAATTCACTTCCCTCAAGCAAGTGCGTAAAGTCAAAACTGGAGGAGCTAAGAGGTCACAAAGTCCCACCTGTAATTTGGCATAAATTTGACCTGTCTGGTTCAATGTTTGCACGACAGAAAAAGATAATAAAGATTTCAACTTTACTACCGTTTATAAAAAAAAAACGTCTTTTATGATTTTTTAAATCTTTGCAAACACACGGATTAAAACATAAAAATACTCTGTTTTCCTTAATTAGGGTTATTACAAAATAATCAAGTAAAATCTATAATTATACAATTAATTGCAAATAATTCAATTAGTATCTATAATTATCCATGTAAGCTTATACTTTTGTAAATGTAACAACAATAGCTTGACATAAAAACAACAAAAGCAGAATAAATATAACTTTAAAATAATATGAACACTAATTAGAATAAGTTTCTTTAATTCATTTTCTAAATGAATTTGTTTATTCAAACACTGCAGAGCGGACATTTTTGAGCGCATTCCAGGGGTACTCTTAGGATATCCTGTAACCTTGGTTTAGCATTCTTATATTTTCACTTAGTTCTTACTTTAATATCCTCTCCCCTTCATACAGCTCTCTATTCTCTCTCCCCTCCACCTTCTTCTAGCCACACCCCCCCCCTCATA